>NC_054706.1:70526978-70581978 GCF_016097555.1 Gigantopelta aegis
GTAAACTAATGAATTACCGTATTGTAGTCTTTATTGTTTTTGTTTTCGTTTTCGTTTTGTTTCTGGGTTTCTGTTGTTTTTCTTCATTGTTGTGGTTATTCGTTCTTTCTTTACCAACAATGTGTGTTGCAACTACTTTTAATTGCCAACTGCATCCTACTGACAAGAGGAGGATAGCGTAGCCCAGTGGTTTAAGCGGTCGATTGATGCGCGGTCGGTTTGGGATCGATTCCCGTCAGTGGTCCCATTGCGCTATTTCTCGCTCCAGCCAGTGCACCACGACTGGTACATATGATCAAAGGCCGTGGTATGTGCTATCCTGTCCATGGGATGGTGCATATAAAAGACCCCTTGCTGCTAATCGAGTAGCCAGTGAAGTGGCGACAACGGATTTCCTCCCTCAATATCTGTGTGGTCCTTAACCATATGTCTGACGCCATATAACCGTAAATAAAATGTGTTGAGTGCGTCGTTAAATAAAACATTTCCTTTCTTCCTTCCCACTGACAGTGTCCCTTTCTCATACTCAGTACCAATATTCCACCCAGCACGCGTCTCACATCCTTCCATGTCCTTCACAAAATCAACACCTGCCCCTGTACAATTATTAAGGTAGGTGTAATTAGGAAACGAAGAACAAGCCACCATAACCATGCCCGACAGACGTGTTGAACTGATTTAACTATATTAAGAAAACACGTTTAACAATTTGGTACAATAATTGCACCAAGCTACATTCAGTGATGTGGCAATTACTTGTACGCATTTAATTTTGTACTGACAAACAAATCAGTTAAATCCAGTGTCCGATTTCCTTTTGAAATCACGATTTTTTTATATATATACATGTATATATAGCAAACTGCTGAACCTTTGTGTCTTGTAAATGTCGCTCTTAGCTATGGAAACAAATACATGCAAGAAAGATAGTGGTAATATACATGTTATGCCTGTTGAAATTTTCATTATAATTTCTAAATTATTTTTGTATGTCGATGACAGTTCTATGCCACCATACAAAATCATGTTGTTTGATTTTAGTCCGTAAGCAGAGGGCGGGGTGGATGGGGGTAACAAAATTATAAAAAAAGGAAACTTTGAGTTTACCGAAAATAAATAAACCGAGCTCCCAAAGGGGGCGAGATTTGTAGAGGGGGTTCGAGCATGCTTCCCATATTTTATTTTAAAAAAAATAAAGATGCCCAGAGTCGCGTTTTCGGAGCAGTTTAGGGGATGATGAATTTAAAGTAGAATAATTCATTAAAAAGGGCAGTTCAAACTGGCGGGGTTGGGGATCAGTCAATGATATGTATTGACAAATTATTCCACACACTTGCGGTAAACATTTCTAAAACAGATCTTGTTTTATTTGAACGAAAATCTGAGATTCTTTGAACACATTTAGTATTAACTAGCGCACCTGCACCTACAGTATAGATCCACGCCTCCCAGCACCTCTGGCCTACAGACATGTTAGAAATTGCCTATATTCACAGTAATGGGTGCGGCATTGAGTTAGTGTTGGATTGGAACACGGATGTGCATTGTGTGAGCGTGGAACCACGGTGGTCACATATTGAGCACTGCTGCTGTAGTTTTCGCGGAGAGTTCTTCAAAACAGAAGGCTGAGAAATCAATACTCCGCCTCCGCGATTCTCCACTTGGTTAATCCGCCCTGAACACTGATTGGTAAATCTCCACACTGACCAAAGGTCAAGACGCCCACGTTGCACGCAGACAACTCTTTGTGTCTGTTCGTCCGTCAGGTGTAGGAGCCCGTCTTGTATGTATTCCTTTCGTTTGAGGGCGGGGTGTAGCCCAGTGGTAAAGCGTTCGCCTGATGCGCGGTCGGTCTAGGATCGATCCCCGTCGGTGGGCCCATTGGGCTATTTCTCGTTCCAACCAGTGCATCACAACTGGTATATCAAAGGCAGTGGTATGTGCTATCCTGTCTGTGGGAAAATGCTTATTAAAGATCCCATGCAACTAATGGAATATTGTGGCGGGTTTCGTTTCTAAGACTATATGTCAGAATTACTAAAAGTTTAACATCCAATAGCCGACGATTAATAAACCAGTGTGTTCTAGTGGTGTCATTAAACAAAACAAACTTTTTCTTTACTCTAAGACAAACTGCTTCTCTCTTCTTTTTTTTTAATTCTAAGGTAAAAACAAAAATATGTTTACATTATAGTGGTGCTAAATATGATTTCAAAATACAGTTTAACCTAAAATTTTCATAAACAATTTTTGTTTCTTTTTTAAGTCTTAAAATAAAAATACATTACAATGCGTTTATATGTTTTAATCTATTATTTTGTAGTAAATATGTTGCCAATAAAACCTTCAAATCACTGGCGTAACCAGAGGAAGGGGCATGGTGCCATACCCTCTCAATCGCAACTCTTTTCCCCCACCACTTTTTATATTTTCACGTCTCCCCATAACACGACTCAATTGACAATGTGATTTTCCCCTCCCCCAATGTGGGTCACTTTCGAATATAAAATCTGGTCTATGCTAATTAATAGTAATTAATCAAATCCGCCCAACACCCATCCCCTCCCCATCTCTTGTTCAAACAATTTAGATTATTTCTCTGCTACCATAGGGCCTATACCAAATAGGTTACTTCGTGTTTTATCTGTCTGCATCAATTTTGCGTCGACTTCATATATAGTAAACGTAAGACGGCGGCGTGTACATGCAAATGTCAGCGTGTGCGTAAATCCCTCCTGCATTGTTCATTCCACGGAAATGCTGGTTCCGCGCGAGGCTACTTCCGTAAACGGATCCTCGACATCTCGGAATTGTCTTGGTAACGGTGTTCCGTAGACGCGATAATCAGTGACGCAAATGGACTTTCGTCAGACACTCTTATACTTTGTTTATTAATTAATTAATTAATTTATTTATTTATGTACCCGCCTGCACTTATTTGAATTATTTATTTATTTATTTATTTATTTACATATATTTTTGGTCGGGTGTAACATTTGTTATCTTTTGAATATAATTTTTACCTTTATTTATTTATTTATGATTTATTTATTAATGATGCATTTGTATTATATATATATATATATATATATATATATATATATATATATATATATATATATATATATATATATATATTTTGCATATCTTGTAAAGACCAGACACAGTAGTCTAATGTTAACCATTGACTTATAGTCTGGTAGGTACTCAGTTCGCATCTCAATACCGGCTCCAATCCAGTATCAAGTTTAAAGGATCAACGAGGAAGCGTATGACCATTGCACCAACTTCTTTCTTACTAATCGCTAACGGCTAATTATCAACCCACTGTCCTAGACAGACGACTAGACCAGGGGCGGCTGCAGGAAGTTTTCCAGGGAGGAGCAAGACATGTTGGTACATAATAAAGTACATGTATAAAAGTAACATATTTTCACTGACGAATATACGTCCAAAAAACGTTCAGGCCCGAATCCTGAGGATGCCGATGAAAAGTCAAACTACCTGAGCTATGTACCCAGGACAGCGTGCTTGAACCTTAATTGGACATAAGTACTAAAAGCAAGTTAAAATGAAATAAATACCTTGTAGATCTTTTTCGCCTCTTAGATGTTCAGAAATATTTTCAGGCCGAGTTCAGAAGGTTCTTCAATTCACCCAATATTGTTTTCTCATTCAAATGGGTGATCCACGACTGTTTATGTCAAAATCCGCTGTTTGTTCTGTCCTGTTTGATAAAAAAAATGGGTATGAAAGACACCTTGCTACTAGTAAAACAATAGCTTATGTGAAACATCGGGCTTCTTCTCTTGCTCTCTTGCATTACATGTACGATTACTAGATTTTGATGTCCAAAGAACTATAAAGGCAACTCCCTTACTTATTACTTATTTGAGGTGCCTATATCCAGCCAGGACTGCCTCTCAGAACAGATGGCAACTCCCTGTTTGTCGTATTCTACATAACATATATGTTTAACATACTTTAATGGTTTCGTGTATTGTATTTTCAAACCACGCAATGCTGTCGTCCTTGTACACTTGTGTTCTTTGTGAAAGTGTAATGCCAATGTCTGTTCGTGCGTCAACTTCCGGTGCTATGTTCTATACTTCTAATTAATAATATTTTAGTGTGACGTTAGTACCGTACTTCTAAACCTAGTGTTGGTAATGTCATTATATATAGTTCAAACCGTCGTGTTTTTCATGTGTCGTGCACTATTATTCAAATTGATTTCTATTACTTTTCCTTCTGGTTTTTTTTCTATCTTCTTTTCTGATTCTTTTTTTTAAAAGATGGCTGCAAAACAGAGATTTATCTGTACATGAACTCCGCACATGAATCGTGATGGTCACACTAATAACTTGTTTATCTGGCTTGTTTTTCATTTTTCATCTTAACTGTCCTCTTTTGTGGGAGTTTAATGACGCCCGCTGACGTCTGCTATGACCAGAAATAACCAAACGAGGATATTTCAGGAAGACTTAAGCCGAGGTGCTTCTATTGATCCGCGCCGTAATTGCTTCTCCGAAGAGCTCTCCTTCTGCTACGTAACACTGCAGTGTATGCAGGTCTTAATAATAAATATACCCACAGGAGCACGTTAGAAGATTTTAGACAAGATTTATTTACTCGCTGTTACCCAATACTGAAGGGCTTGAAAGGAAAGGGATGTTTGTTTGATGACACCACAGCACATTTTAAACTAGGACTATTTTTCGATGTTATTTTGACATTTGGTAACGAGAGAGAGATGGTGGTAGGGGTGAGAGATGAATATGGAGAGAGAGAGAGAGAGAGAGAGAGAGAGAGAGAGAGAGAGAGAGAGAGAGAGAGAGAGCGATTGACACACAGAGAGAGTGAGACAGAGATATAGTGAGATACAGATAAAGTGACACAAAGTGAGACGGATACAGAGAGACAGAGAGGGAGACAGAGAGAAAGACACACAGAGAGAGAGAGAGAGAACGGCCCTAAAGTTCCCATAATGACCCGCCACCAAATTTGAACTTATTATTATCGAGATGACATCAAAGGCTAGTCCTACCTTTTAACAACAAATTATCTTTTATGCCCATTGTTCATACAGCACATACCACAGTCTTTGATATACTATTCGTGGATCATTGGTTGACACGGGAGATGACCTAATAGGTTCATTCAGTAGGATCGATCCCGCGGTCCACCACGTCCAAGACGTGCCATCTAGCATTCAAGACGTGTACTCCCTGAGTCACATTGTTGCTGCGGACATTCATGCCGTCATACAAACGCTGACCGCGTTAAAGGACGATTATGTATTTCTTTCAGTAAACAGTTCCAATGACAGCCAGGTCACACTGTTTCCACTCTATATGTCAGTTTGATGACGCGGAAATGGCAGTCGACCATTTAACACGGAGTAACTCAAGCGTAACGGGTTGTGCTATAAACACATCCACCTTGCGGATTTATCGCAAGTATGCCGTGAGCGTTTACAGAACAAAATATCACCAGTTTATCACCATCCACTAAAAACAACCGGCATCTTCGAGCAGACGAATGAAATATCAATATCGAAGAACTTCTGGTAGTGTCAGCAAATGTCAGTAATGTAAAGGAAAGCAATAAAGGAACTCACAAGTTTCGTTTATTGGTGATGCATGTGGATTCCAAGGGAATACCTATTTTAAAATAGCATTGGAGGGGGTGAGCATAAGCGTACGAGACGGGGGAGTAGGGGAAAAACTCCCTTCCCCCATCCCCCGGTGCTGGAGCAAATTGGGACAAAAAAGATTAGAGATATTCGGACAAAATGAGCAGGTCTGAAAGCTGTTCACCATGTTATTCCATCCGTCTACCCACAATATTAGTTGTAATCCCATGTAAAAATACACAGTGATTTTCGTTTCCAACCCCACATAGCTGTTTGGTAGTAATGCTAACATAAATAAATTTTGTTACCCAGATTCGGGATTTTCCGTTTAATTCGGGCAAAAACTAGCCTGCACAAATTGGAGCCCATACACCCATGCTAAATAAGGTCCTTGGATATGCACACATTTGATATTACCACTTAGCGACTAGGTACCAGTCGAAGAGCCTACGTTAGAAGGGACCAGAGAAAAGAGATTAATTCTATACGGCCCCTTATATAATATCAGGCCCGTAGAAAATGGGGGGTGGCTGTGACTGGGTTTTTTTTTCAATATGCCCCCGGACCCCCCTAAGCACTTTATGCCTCACCATAAGCCTAAACGACCCCCCCCCCCCCCCCCCTCAAAATCCTGGCTACGGGCCTTACGCTATTGCAAGGTGTTACATATTACTCTTCCTTCCCTACCCTTACCCCCAGTACTTTTTATGTTGGAGCTAAAATTGTGAGACAGTTATTAAAGATCGGTTATTTTGTCTTCTTGTAGTATACATACCAAACGCCATGTGTTAACAGAGCGATATTTAACATCGTGGTGTACCACCAGTCAGGAATGTATGGGGCTGTAGAGAATTAATCCCTCTCCGCAAAGCCGTTGACATTTACCCCATTCCAACATATGCTCTCCGACTTCTAATATCAAGGTATGCCTGTGCATATAAAAATATACCATTTGTTGCTCACTAATCAAGAATACCAGACTCAGTGATGTACTGGCCTTAAAGCTTGATGCGCGGTGGGTTCGGGATGGATCCCCTTCGGTGGGCCCATTGGAGTATTTTCTATTCCAGCCAGTGCATGCCAACTGGTATATAAAAGGCTGTGGTATGTGCTATCCTGGCTGTGGGATGGTGTATATAAACGAACCCTTGCTACTAATGGAAACATGTAGCGGTTTTTCTCTTTAAGAGGGGCGGGACGTAGCCCAGTGGTAAGCGCTCGCTTGATGCGCGGTTGGTCTAGGATCGATCTCCGTCGGTGGGTCCATTAGGTTATTTCTCGTCCCAGCTGGTGCACCACGACTGGTATATGAAAGACCGTGGTATGTGCTATTCTGTCGGTGGGATGGTGTATATAAAAGATCCCTTGCTACCAATGAAATCATTTAGCGGGTTTCCATTCTATGACTGTCAAAATGACAAAGTGTTTGACATCCAATAGCCGGTGATGAATAAATATGCTCTAGTGGTGTCTTTAAACAAAACAAACTTTTTCTCTTTAAGACTATAAGTGAGAATTACCAAATGTTTGACATCTAATAGCCGATGATTAATAAACCAATCTGCTCTAGTGGTGTTGTTAAACAAAACTAACTTAAACTTTTAACTTTAAAGGAACTATCCGGAGTAAGATGTTTTCAACTAATACAATTTTGTAATGACTAAAACTACATACTAAATATAGTTTGTTGTTTACAACTTCAGTGTCTGTCTTTTTAATGTGTTTGTGGTCGTCCTCGTATTTGTGAGTAGCCCAAACGGGATTTGGTTCTCCAATAATTTCGTACGTATGAAAAGTTTGCTCGAAAATAAAATGAAGTTTTACCTAATACAAACATAGTTTGACGCCCAATAGCCGATGTATTTTTCGTTCGTGCTAGTGTGTCGTTAAACATTCATTCATTCATTCATTCATTAATAGAAACACTAGGACGATTAGAAACACATTTAATATACAACCACTAGTATTTTATGAGCAAACGATACCAAAACGCGTCTCATGCAAGCACTATGTTACCATCGTGCCCATGTTTCTGCGGGTGCCATTGTACCACATCAATTCTTATTGAAGATAATGTTAACATTTACTAATAAAACTGATATAAGCAGGCAGGCAGTGGACTAAGAAAAATAGCGGCAACTTCGCTTTCAGTCTGTTCCGACTTTGTCTGTCAGTTTCCTTGGATTCTATCTTCTGAGCTGTCCACACCATCACCTACCTGTCTCATCTTCACCCATGGGTGCAGTTTCTTTTCAACAACTGTATAATCAATAAAAGTGTATTTATTTGTTGATAATGGATAACAGTATTTGCATAAATAATCAGGTTCACATATTCCTACCAATCAGAACCGCGGCTGCTTTTTCTCCGTAAATATTCGGTGCACCTTGAACTTTGACACGGAACTTTCTGCTTTGGTACAGTGCACCCTGCACTGAGTGCAGACAGGAACTTGGTCATCAAACCTAACATCAGTTAGTGTTTAATATTTCACTTGTGACATTATTTACCAAATAGCCAGCCCCGGCTGCTGACTGATGCTGAGTTTATTGCCCTGTTCTTGGAGGTGGCACTACTAAACCGACCGGCGGCTACACGGTTTATCATCTTCTTCATGAGGTGGTCGGGGAGAAATCAGGTTATTCAGTGTTGGCTTTTTCTGATTTTAGTGGGGCATCATGCTGACTGTTTAAGTGTATATACCAGTATATAAAACCACGCTCGTTACCCTTGTTAAAGCTCAATTAAGTGACTGTTATGCGATTACTGCCCTGTATCTGTGGTGGTTTTTAACTAAATGGTCCAAATAAAAGCGAAGGTGACAAATGTATATCTGTATTATAACCACGAGTATTCAAAACACAATAAACATTCAAAAGTACTATTTCAGGTTCATATCTTGGTATCTTTGTGTAGTAGCTGAAAGCCATAAGGGTAATTTGCACCAAGTTAGTTGATTAAAAGGAATCACTTTTATTTTGCATGCTGTTTAGGCTTATTTAATATGAGAAAAAAATCTGTTGATTATTATTATATACGGACTACTGATCCATCTATTTGATGAGAACGAAATATATATTTGTGTTATTTCGAAGTCGTATAATTATGTGCAAAACGTTACTGCTTTGAATAATATTTTGAATAAATATTCTGTATATGCCATTTTTACTGTGTGTACTCCTCCCCCCCCCCCCCCCCACACACACACACCGATAGCCTAGCTGTGTCTCGACCCATTTCCCACAACCAGTCCCATCTGACTGCTCAAATGTAGAGGTACCCTATTCTATAATTCTTATTCAGATCAAAACACATTTTATTTATTTATTTAGATCTCGTTATTGTTGTTTATGTTTATTTGTAACATTAAGTTTAAACACAAATAGCTTCATAATCTCATGATCGCCATATATTATTATTTTTATTATTTACGAAACAGTGCACACAGTTATCACTGCAGCATTATGACAACAACCGGCTATTTTTAAACCTGAGAGCTCCTATCACTGTTTCAATCCATTAGTTCCGATAATGCATTTGTCAAAACCGAATGCTCTTATAATACTTTCAACTAATTTAGAAATGTCAATTCGTCTTAAAAAGAGACGTCACTGTGACGTACTTGATAAAAACGACACATGCGGCGGCCCTCAAGACAGCCATTATCGGATTCGTGTGTACAATCCATTTCCGTCCACCCACACAAGGTGAAGGATGTTCTGGCCGGGTTGCTTGGCAACCCAATTTATTTCTGACGACAATTCAAAGAAAAAGAACAGGGCCGCATCGATTCCTGTTTGATTTGGCGCTACTGTCCCTAGACAGACGGCGATATATTCCTGTTCCCTCCTACTCGTTCACGAGGCGAATAGATTAGCGGCAAACGTCTGCTTTACTTACTGGGTATTACGTCCACGCCACAGGTCGGGGACGGTCACCCACGGTCGCAGACGCCATGCAAATCTATTCATTATGCTGACCTGTAACGCGGGCCTTTTAAGTGAGGGTTTCATGACCCTGAAAAATGGATCGGAGAGATGGCCAGAGGTTAAAAAGCCTTTTAACGAGGGTGTATGGGTGCTACCACAAACATCGTTTATAATTTAGAGTCCAGAATAGCTATTCTGGGATAATTTTCAGAGCTTGATATGGTTAATGGAGGGTGATGTCGTATGCACCAGTTCTTCTTCTTCTTCAAGCTGGTTATTCACTCAGAACGCTGAGTTTGCGATACACCATATCTTCATTATTAATTACACATTATAATAAACTGTCATTATTTTATTTCTTTGTTATATATTTTCAGCGATATTCTTTATGTGATGATGAAAGGGAGGGGTGCATTATTGTTCTAGGTATGTACTGGTGCAACAGTATTCCAGTTCACACTATGTATGTGAGCTTCTATGATGTACGTCCTCTATTTAAAATTTTAGACGTACGAAAAAACAAAACACAACAAACAAAACAAACAAACAAAACCTCCAACAAAAAACCCCACAATAACAAACCACCTCCGAAAATTTTCAAATACTTATTAAACTTCTAACATATATCTTTAAATACAAAAATCAATAATTATACTTCAAATATGCACATTTGAAAACATCTTTTAACTATAAATTAAAAATTAAACTTTAAAATACAGATTCAAAGTATAATTATGTTATTAAATGCAAATTCTCTGATATAAAGCACTCAAAGGTAAACATGCCACTAAAATAGAAGAAATCTGATTTGTGCAGGTGAACAGAGATGCATTTACTGCAGAAATGGCTGAGACATGCAATTTTAACTTTTAAATCCACTTATTGTTAATATGTAAATGAGCTACCTAGTGACGTCAGTGGGTGCGGGGATTATGTCAACGATTATTGGAATAGTGATTGTGTGAATCGTAGTGGGACTTATCTCGGTGTTAGGGCCAAGTGGTAGATAGGGGGTCTAAAATGCGATATATTAACGTTATAAAACCCATTAGACGCCCACCCCAATATCAGGCAGTTTTAAACATTTTCAACAAACATATTTTAGTCCAGCAACCTTGGAACGATTTTTTACTCGGGAGCGGTAAACACGATGCACATTAAAAACTGATGTCAAGAAGGACAACTTGAGAAAGTGGGGGGGAAAAAACATTTGTATTTTACTGCATAAAAGGTTTTATAATATTTCACTACTGGTTGATTTATGGACACCTAACAGCTGTTGATTATCATTTATAATTTAACACTGAGCCGAGGTTCTGTATTCCTATCACAAAAAGACACAAAAACAATCCCAAAAGAAGACAAAGAAACATAAACAACGAAAAATAATATAATGTTACTTAGAGGTAACTATGCTTTGGACTATCCCCACCCCCATCCCACCCCCACACCCACACCCACACCCCCAAACCAACCAAACAAACAAACAAACAACGATGGCTGCGTATATAGACACTTTTAGGTTAAGTGACAAAGATGACAGCGTCCGTTGAGATTGTATTTATGAATTTTATCTTGTATTTAGCTCGAGGTGTATATGGCAGTCGACTGAACCTGAGCGCAAAAAAAAGAAAAAAGATCGTTGTGAAGTGCGGCATCGGGTAAAGCATAAAGAAGGTCGACAGTGCAGAGCGAAAGAGGAGAAGCTATCAGAATGATCGAGAACTGTGGGTAGTGGGTAAATATAAATGATGTTTCACATTAAAATATTACAATGCCGCAAGCTCTGAGGAAGACTAATGTTCAAGGCATTGCTTCTAAAAACATTCAGGGGCGGGACGTAGCCCAGTGGTACAGCGCTCGCTCGATGCGCGATCGGTGTGGGATCGATCCCTCATCAGTGGGCCCATTGGGCTATTTCCCGTTCCAGCCAGTGCACCACGACTGGTATATCAAAGGCCGTGGTATGTACTACCCTGTCTGTGGGATGGTGCATATAAAAGATCCCGTGCTGCTAATCGAAAAGAGTAGCCCATGAAGTGGCGACAGCGGGTTTCCTTTCTCAATATATGTGTGGTCCTTAACCATATGTCTGACGCCATATAACCGTAAACAAAATGTGTTGAGTGCGTCGTTAAATAAAACATTTCTTTCTTTATATTTTTTTAGGTGCGCACCTTTAATAAAATGTGTAGGGTGCTATTACAATAAATCATGATGACGACCAGAAACACCTTGAATTTGCCAACATTGGTATTTAACAGACTGACATGAGTTACAGTATTGTAACATGTTTCCGACTAGGAGAGCCTTTTAACGACTAGTTTTACATATGCAATACATGTTTCGAATATTGGTGTCTGTGTTTGTGTATGTATGTATGTATGTATGTATGTATGTATGTATGTATGTATGTATTCCAGAGTGTTTCTGATCGTTCTGGTATTGTAGTAAATTGTGTTATCTTATTATAATTTTCTACGTACGAAAAAATATATATATATATATATTAGGAAATAAAAAGTTTAAGTCACTATATATATATTAGAATAACCAGAATTACTCTACACTGGCTCTAGTGACACAGATGTTTTACACAAGAAAATGTATTTAAAGTGTGCTTTTAGTCATTAAAAAGTCCCGTTATTAGTCTCAAACGTCTTACAATCGCAACAAACATAGGCGTACGGGCTCCCATTTTTGTAGTTGGGCAGGACGATTTTTAATCGAATTAAACAAAAAGTGCCCGAATCTGGATTACAACGTTTATTCATATTAGCATTGCTGCCAAACAGCTATACCGGGTTGCAAACAAATCGCCACGCATTTTGACATTGATTACAACTAATATTGTGTGTAGAATTATGAAAATACATCGTGAAAAGTGTTCAGGCCAGCTTATTTTTCTTGAATTTGATGATTTTCTCCAGGACTGGGGATGGTGGAGGTGGGGCAGTTACACCCCCCCCCCCCCCCCCCCGTTCGCTTATGGCAACAAACTCGGAATAGTCCCCTTAAGCGACTATATATATTATTTATTTTCACTCCCCCTTCCCCCTCAGTTATTTAAAGGCTAGATTCGGCCCTGTTATATTCTGTACTCAGCATATGCTAGTTATACGTTCTGTTAATTACATACACGGATTATCGACTGTCACAGATGTCATTTGTTTGCACTACACCGGTTCCGTTACATGCTGCGCTTGGCTTACACGGCTCAAAACGCCGTGTCAGCAATTCAATCATTGACCGGTCTCTCCCCCACGTTTACTCACGTTACACTTGTCATGTAAGATAAATTAGATGCCAAAATTATCTTTCCGTATAAGACGTCTTTCAACTACAGTACAGTATTAAGTTTCAGTATAAAAAGCCCTTTTTTCACTTTCTCTCTTGCATCCATTATTGATTTTGTAAAAACATTATATTGCCTTTAATAATGTCAAGGTCGTATTAACAGCTGTTCGTCAGTTGTTGTCAAGCAGTTTTATTCTGAATGCGTTTGCATAAAACATCGGGATACCTATGTTCAGCCTGTTGTTTACATACACGATATAGTTTTGTTGTGTTTAAATAATACTATTAACAGAAATAATAATGATGTATTAATATTTGTACTGATCATGTTTAAATACTTTTATAATCAAATAATACAACAAAATGAGATTTTATGCACGAGTCTGAAAGCAGTTTCATCAATAATAACATGGTGAAAAATACGTGGTCATCTAAAATATAGTGCCATATTTCTGGATAAAACGTTCCAGAAACGATCTTAACGCTAAGATCACTTTCATAACTACCCTATGCACTAAAGTTGATCTTAACGCTAAGATCGCCTGCATAACTACCTTATGTACTGAAGTTGACCTTAACGCTAAGATCGCTTCATGGAACAGGGCCCTGGTCACTGCGTAGAACATTAGTTTATGTACATCTAGAGTGTTCTAGGTTGTTCTGACTACAGAAGCTCACCACAATGTCCTGGTGCAAGGGCGGACCAAGATAATATTCCAGGGAGGTAACAAGGGCAGAAGAGCACGTGGACCAACTCCTGAAAAGGGCACGTCAGAATGAATGAATGAATGAATGAATGAATGGATGGATGTTTAACGACACCCCAGCACAAAAATAGAGATCGGATAATGGGTGTCAAACAAGGTAAGTAAATGAAAGAAAATTGTAAAAAAGATTGTTAATGAAAAAGGGGCACTTTAATTGTTTTAGGTGATTTCAAATGACAACAATCATGTACAGAAATGTGGTAACAGGATCAAATACTTTTGGACACCGAACTGTGGATTTTGTTTTGCTTTATTTCGTTTTTATTTCATTTCTTTCTTTTTTTTATTTACTTTATTTTATTTATTTTTATTTTTCATTTAAAGAATTTCATTTCATTACACTTTTTTTATGCCTACTGATTCTAGTGAAACTTATAAGATAAAAATACAACAATTATTTGGGCTGTACCAAGTGTGCTTATTTTGTGTCAAATCGCTCGAGTCTCGGTTGCAAATTATTGTTATTATAATCAGGTATCCGATCTCTCTTTCATCCTCCGGCATTGAAATATACATCTTTTCATATCAGATGATGTTTGGCTATATCGTGGCTATCATGTTGTCATTTTGATAAAACAAAATTTAGCATCTCATCCTCAGGGTGGTATATAGCCTGAAATAACTAGAAGGTTTTGTGTTGTTGTTTGTTTTGTTTTTGTTTTTGTTGTTGTTGTTTTTTTTGCTTTTTTGTGGGGGTGAGGCAGGGCACAATAATATATAGTCTTTTCTGCTAGATAAAAGGGGCAACATGACCTTTTTTCTCTGCCTGAAAAATAACCGCTATCACAGTGTCTTGATTCTGTCTGTACTGCCACCCCACTTAGTTTACACTAGACTGGGCCCTGTCCTAAATCCTCCGAATTACACTTTATCACTTATGCACATGCATTAAGGAAAAACAAATAAATGCAATGATTTCCGAAATACTACGAATTAAATCGAATGTAATACAAGATGAAAATATGTGAAAATCTGTTACAACAGTCTTAAAATAGACCAGCTTCATTAAAAAAGGAAGACCTAATAACATAGCAGGAGATGGAAACAAAGTCCTGATTCTGAGCAATCGAAACAAATGAAAAATTATATTTTGATATTAATATTAACACAATAACGCTCTATATTTGGTAACCTTGATAGTTTTGGTTACTTGCCATTGGCCTATACTAATACTCGTGTATGCAATATTTGACGTCATCTGTTTGGCAATATTCACGAGTTAACCGAGACTGACTCCAAAACAACAATTATGGCGATACTGCCTGTGGTTATGGTCGAGACCATGCTGGGATAATACTGAAAGAAATATGGATTGCTATCTGAGGGTTTGCACCATGGTAATATTCCAGAACGATACTGAAGACATCCCGGGGTTTAAACTAAGGCAGTGTTCTGTGATGGGACTACTGGGAATAATCTAGGATTTATAACGAGAAATCACGCCTGAGAGACATTGTGAAGGCTGTCTGTGATTCACACTTACTCACTTTCACCATTTCCCCAAGATAATACACATCCATTAAGCTCTGTCTTATGCAGGTTAAGATTTGTCAAACTAATATTGGGACTGGCAGTTCTCCTGTAGACAAAGTAAGAAGGATGTATGGTCCTGGTGAGTGACAGTCCTCTTATAGTGAACATATCTGACAGTGGTTCAAGAGAGCAGTCACGATTTATTCACGATTTCGTCAAACACTCATTGTGACTGTGTTGTGTATAGATACGATTTTCAGTACGATAACTGTTTTTTCGTTGAGATTTAAAGTAATATTTCACGTCATCTAGAATGAATATAAAGTTGATAAAAGAAACCTTGGTTTTTAGAAGTGGATCGGAGTGCCCCTAAAAATCTGTGTTCAGTAGATGGATACAATGCATTTATTGGTTATTAGTGGAAAACATGTAAGCTAAGATTACCATATAGATAAACACATGTTACGTAAGGCAGTCAAATAGTTCATAAAACTAGTATATAGATACCAAAGTATTGCACACCATCATATGTTTGAGCTTTTCTGAAAGATTGTTCTTTCATACAACTGTCCTATCAATAACACGACTATTCTTGTTTGCATGTTTACATGTTATTGTTTAATGGTAACTTATCTTTCTGAAACCCTAATATGACCAGATTGGAAAAAAGAGCCGTCATCAAATTTCTTCGGGCGAGACGTAGTCCAGTGGTAAAGCGTTCGCTTGATGCGCGGTCGGTCTAGGATCGATCCCCGTCGGTGGACCCATCGGACTATTTCTCGTTCTAGCCAGTGCTCCACAACTGGTGTAACAAAGGCCGTGGTATATACTATCCTCTCTGATGGATGGTTCATATAAAAGATCCCTTGCTGCTACTCGAAAAGAGTAGCCCATGAAGTGGCGACAGCGGGTTTCCTCTCTCAATATCTGTGTGGTCCTTATCCATATGTCTGACGCCATATAACCGTAAATAAAATGTGTTTAGTGCGTCGTTAAATAAAACATTTCCTTGCTTCCTTCAAATCTAGAAGGAAGGTGAAAATGCTGCTGAAACTCACAAGTGTATGGTTGGTGATTATTATCTGTCCCGGAATTTGAACCTTCGTGGTACACGGTTTGAAGATGATGAAAGTCAGAAGGCTGCAATAAGGAAAGGTGGTTGATGGGAATAGTTTTATTTTGTTGGCATCAGTAGCTTGAAGGATTATTGGGTCAAATGCATGGAGGTCAAGGATGATTTTATTTAAAAGCAATGTTGGTCCGTCATCGATTTCAGTACCCATTTCTACGAATGTTTTGACTTCCCATTGTAGTGTACATTTGAATACTGTACATCCCTTTTTAAATGTTGGATCTCTTCCCAGAATACTGGAGGTGCCTTTTTTAAAACGTTGCATCCATTCCCTGCATACTGGAGGTGTCCTGTTTAAATGGTGAACTCCTCCCTAGAAAAATCATGCGTCCGCTTCTGCTACATTGTTTCCTGTGATAGAGTATCATTATGTTCTATACGTAATATCTCGGAGAGTAGTCACTGTTGACACTGTAGTCTTTTGCTTGGATGCGAGTTGTTGTCTGTTTTTGGTGTTTTGTTTTTTGTTTTTTGGTGTGTGTTTTTTACCGTTTTAGGTTACTACAAGTAGACAAAATCACAAATTCGATCTTCTCGTGCTCAAGATATTTTCAGCCACAAATCTCATTGAAAACAGAAGAAAATAGACTCTTTGAAATCTACATTTCAATACGAAGGTCGCATAAACTCAAACATTGCACTGAGAATCCGATGTTTAACTTGACCTTTACAGGGGTTTGTTACAAATATTTGCTGAAGTATTAATGAAAATGTCCAGAGCAAAAATAAAAACAGGTATTTGCATGTTGGAAATACCTGTAACCACAATTGGTGAAGATGGTGAACATTAGAATTGTTTAATGAGTTCCAGTGTTTAGAGCTTATCCTTAACAATGTGTTATTCACTTTAAACAGGATTAAAGTGACAAAACTGTTAGCATATTAAGAATTGCAAGTCTGTGTAAAAAACCAGGGTGTATTTATTCAGAAGCACGATGTGATTTTATAAGCGTGATAGCATGCGATGATAATAAACTGACACGAATAATGATTTACCAGAGTCGTGGAACCGGCCTCGGGTATGTGGTGGTTAAACCATTGTACTTAAGGCTGATAGATACTGAGTTCGGACCCCGGTACCGACCCTCACCCAAAGTGCGTTTTTACGGCTCACTCGTTAGGTGTAAGGCCACAACCCGACTTCTCTACCACTGGATAGACAACCGTGAACCACGGTCCTGGATAGACAACCGTGAACTACGCTCCTGGATAGACAACCGTGAACCACGGTCCTGGATAGACATCATAGACAGCTGGGGGCGGGATTTAGCTTAGTCGTTTGAGCGCTTCCTTGAGGTGATTGCGTTGCAGGATCGAACCACCTCAGTGGATCCGTTCAACTGATTGGGTTTTTCCTCGTTCTAGCCAGTGCACCACAACTGGTCAAAGGCCGTGGTATGTGTTTTCCTGTCTGTGGGAAAGTGCATATAAAAGATCCCTTGTTGCATTAAGAAAATGTATCGGGTTTCCTCTATTGACTACGAGTCAGAATTACCAAATGTTTGACATCCAATAGCCGATGATTAATATACCAAGGTGCTCTAGTGGTGTCGTTAAAAAAAATTCATAGACAGCTGAGGTGTGTGTGTGTACCTAAGACAGCGTGCTTGGACCTTAATTGGATATAATGACGAAAATCTAGTTAAAGAGATAGTCCTGAGTTTGCAGCCATTGTAAGGTGTTTCCGACTAACATAGCCTCTTTGGTTACTAACTTTATATATTAAATATATGTTCGTGTTTAGAATACTAATGTCGGCGTATCGAGGGTCGTGTGCTAATGTTTGCAGTAGTCACTGAACATTGTACTTCACAATATTTTTATTTTGTTCGTATGTATAAAGATAAAATCCGCTTTGAGCTAATACAAACATTAGGTAAACAATAATTGTCAATTGATTTATAGTTTTACCATTTTTGGACACCAAATAACCGATGTATTGTTGTGCTGGGGTGTCGTCAAACATTCATTCAATCATTTTACAAACACCTTGTTTATACAGATACTGATATTCTTAACAAAAAAGAAAGAAAGAAAGAAAAAAAAGTTTTATTTAACGACGCACTCAACACATTTTATTTACGGTTATATGGCGTCAGACATATGGTTAAGGACCACACAGATATTGAGAGGAAACCCGCTGTCGCCACTCCATGGGCTACTCTTTTCGATTATCAGCAAGGGATCTTTTATATGCACTATTCCATAGACAGGATAGCACATACCACGGCCTTTGATATACCAGTCCTGGTGCACTGACTGGAGCGAGAAATAGTCCAGATATTCTTAACACATAAATATTTAATCTGTCATTTTATTCATCAAAAAGGATATGTTAATCGTAAAAATATTACAATGACAGCAAACTCAGGGCAGTCCCTTTAAAATGAAATGTGCGGTGCATGATGGAGAGTATGTATGCCTGAGGTGCGAGAGGTTGCGGGATAGATCACTATCATTAGACGTAATCATCTTCTTCCTGCTCAGTGCATCAAAATGTGTTATTATCTGAAGGAGTCCAATCAAAATATTTTTATTTTCGAATATCTGTTACTTTGGGGAATTGAATTCACTTGGTCACTGGAGGTGACAGATTATTGCTGTTATGATGCTGAAAAATCCATCGACGTACTTAGTTTTGCCAAAACTGGTAAAACGGGCAAACTGTAGTTTGGGTTGTAATACATGTAACCATTTATAAAATAAATTTGCTCTGCTTTGTTGAGTGGACTCATTTACCGACAGGGTTTTCCCCATTCCATCCAGCACTCCACGACTGTTATATCAAACGTCGTGATATGTGCAGTCATGTCTGTAGAAAAGTGCATATAAAAATATTCCATCCAACACTCCACGACTGTTATAACAAACGTCGTGATATATGCAGTCCTGTCTGTGGGAAAGAGCATATAAAAATATTCCATCCAACACTCCACGACTGTTATAACAAACGCCGTGATATATGCAGTCCTGTCTGTGGGAAAGTGCATATAAAAATATTCCATCCAACACTCCACGACTGTTATAACAAACGTCGTGATATATGCAGTCCTGTCTGTGGGAAAGTGCATATAAAAATATCCCACCCAGCACTCCACGACTGTTATAACGAACGTCGTGATATATGCAGTCCTGTCTGTGGGAAAGAGCATATAAAAATATTCCATCCAACACTCCACGACTGTTATAACGAACGTCGTGATATATGCAGTCCTGTCTGTGGGAAAGAGCATATAAAAATATTCCATCCAACACTCCACGACTGTTATAACAAACGTCGTGATATATGCAGTCCTGTCTGTGGGAAAGTGCATATACAAATTTTCCATCCAACACTCCGCGACTGTTATAACAAACGTCGTGATATATGCAGTCCTGTCTGTGGGAAAGAGCATATAAAAATATTCCATCCAACACTCCACGACTGTTATAACAAACGTCGTGATATATGCAGTCCTGTCTGTGGGAAAGAGCATATAAAAATATTCCATCCAACACTCCACGACTGTTATAACAAACGTCGTGATATATGCAGTCCTGTCTGTGGGAAAGTGCATATAAAAAATTTCCATCCAACACTCCACGACTGTTATAACAAACGTCGTGATATATGCAGTCCTGTCTGTGGGAAAGAGCATATAAAAATATTCCACCCAGCACTCCACGACTGTTATAACAAACGTCGTGACATGTGCAGTCATGTCTGTAGAAAAGTGCATATAAAAATATTCCACCCAGCACTCCACGACTGTTATAACAAACGTCGTGATATATGCAGTCCTGTCTGTGGGAAAGTGCATATAAAAATATCCCACCCAGCACTCCACGACTGTTATAACGAACGTCGTGATATATGCAGTCCTGTCTGTGGGAAAAAGCATATAAAAATATTCCATCCAACACTCCACGACTGTTATAACGAACGTCGTGATATATGCAGTCCTGTCTGTGGGAAAGTGCATATACAAATTTTCCATCCAACACTCCGCGACTGTTATAACAAACGTCGTGATATATGCAGTCCTGTCTGTGGGAAAGAGCATATAAAAAGATTCCATCCAACACTCCACGACTGTTATAACAAACGTCGTGATATATGCAGTCCTGTCTGTGGGAAAGAGCATATAAAAATATTCCATCCAACACTCCACGACTGTTATAACAAACGTCGTGATATATGCAGTCCTGTCTGTGGGAAAGTGCATATAAAAAATTTCCATCCAACACTCCACGACTGTTATAACAAACGTCGTGATATATGCAGTCCTGTCTGTGGGAAAGAGCATATAAAAATATTCCACCCAGCACTCCACGACTGTTATAACAAACGTCATGATATATGCAGTCCTGTCTGTGGGAAAGAGCATATAAAAATATTCCACCCAGCACTCCACGACTGTTATAACAAACGTCGTGATATATGCAGTCCTGTCTGTGGGAAAGTGCATATAAAAATATCCCACCCAGCACTCCACGACTGTTATAACGAACGTCGTGATATATGCAGTCCTGTCTGTGGGAAAGAGCATATAAAAATATTCCATCCAATACTCCGCGACTGTTATAACGAACGTCGTGATATATGCAGTCCTGTCTGTGGGAAAGTGCATATACAAATTTTCCATCCAACACTCCGCGACTGTTATAACAAACGTCGTGATATATGCAGTCCTGTCTGTGGGAAAGAGCATATAAAAATATTCCATCCAACACTCCACGACTGTTATAACAAACGTCGTGATATATGCAGTCCTGTCTGTGGGAAAGAGCATATAAAAATATTCCATCCAACACTCCACGACTGTTATAACGAACGTCGTGATATATGCAGTCCTGTCTGTGGGAAAGAGCATATAAAAATATTCCATCCAACACTCCACGACTGTTATAACAAACGTCGTGATATATGCAGTCCTGTCTGTGGGAAAGTGCATATACAAATTTTCCATCCAACACTCCGCGACTGTTATAACAAACGTCGTGATATATGCAGTCCTGTCTGTGGGAAAGAGCATATAAAAATATTCCATCCAACACTCCACGACTGTTATAACAAACGTCGTGATATATGCAGTCCTGTCTGTGGGAAAGAGCATATAAAAATATTCCATCCAACACTCCACGACTGTTATAACAAACGTCGTGATATATGCAGTCCTGTCTGTGGGAAAGTGCATATAAAAATTTTCCATCCAACACTCCACGACTGTTATAACAAACGTCGTGATATATGCAGTCCTGTCTGTGGGAAAGAGCATATAAAAATATTCCACCCAGCACTCCACGACTGTTATAACAAACGTCGTGACATGTGCAGTCATGTCTGTAGAAAAGTGCATATAAAAATATTCCACCCAGCACTCCACGACTGTTATAACAAACGTCGTGATATATGCAGTCCTGTCTGTGGGAAAGTGCATATAAAAATATCCCACCCAGCACTCCACGACTGTTATAACGAACGTCGTGATATATGCAGTCCTGTCTGTGGGAAAAAGCATATAAAAATATTCCATCCAACACTCCACGACTGTTATAACGAACGTCGTGATATATGCAGTCCTGTCTGTGGGAAAGTGCATATACAAATTTTCCATCCAACACTCCGCGACTGTTATAACAAACGTCGTGATATATGCAGTCCTGTCTGTGGGAAAGAGCATATAAAAAGATTCCATCCAACACTCCACGACTGTTATAACAAACGTCGTGATATATGCAGTCCTGTCTGTGGGAAAGAGCATATAAAAATATTCCATCCAACACTCCACGACTGTTATAACAAACGTCGTGATATATGCAGTCCTGTCTGTGGGAAAGTGCATATAAAAAATTTCCATCCAACACTCCACGACTGTTATAACAAACGTCGTGATATATGCAGTCCTGTCTGTGGGAAAGAGCATATAAAAATATTCCACCCAGCACTCCACGACTGTTATAACAAACGTCATGATATATGCAGTCCTGTCTGTGGGAAAGAGCATATAAAAATATTCCACCCAGCACTCCACGACTGTTATAACAAACGTCGTGATATATGCAGTCCTGTCTGTGGGAAAGTGCATATAAAAATATCCCACCCAGCACTCCACGACTGTTATAACGAACGTCGTGATATATGCAGTCCTGTCTGTGGGAAAGAGCATATAAAAATATTCCATCCAATACTCCGCGACTGTTATAACGAACGTCGTTATATATGCAGTCCTGTCTGTGGGAAAGTGCATATACAAATTTTCCATCCAACACTCCGCGACTGTTATAACAAACGTCGTGATATATGCAGTCCTGTCTGTGGGAAAGAGCATATAAAAATATTCCATCCAACACTCCACGACTGTTATAACAAACGTCGTGATATATGCAGTCCTGTCTGTGGGAAAGAGCATATAAAAATATTCCATCCAACACTCCACGACTGTTAAACAAACGTCGTGATATATGCAGTCCTGTCTGTGGGAAAGTGCATATACAAAATTTCCATCCAACACTCCACGACTGTTATAACAAACGTCGTGATATATGCAGTCCTGTCTGTGGGAAAGAGCATATAAAAATATTCCACCCAGCACTCCACGACTGTTATAACAAACGTCGTGATATATGCAGTCCTGTCTGTGGGAAAGAGCATATAAAAATATTCCACCCAGCACTCCACGACTGTTATAACAAACGTCGTGATATATGCAGTCCTGTCTGTGGGAAAGAGCATATAAAAATATTCCATCCAACACTCCACGACTGTTATAACAAACGTCGTGATATATGCAGTCCTGTCTGTGGGAAAGTGCATATAAAAATATTCCACCCAGCACTCCACGACTGTTATAACAGAACGTCGTGATATATGCAGTCCTGTCTGTGGGAAAGAGCATATAAAAATATTCCATCCAACACTCCACGACTGTTATAACAAACGTCGTGATATATGCAGTCCTGTCTGTGGGAAAGAGCATATAAAAATATTCCATCCAACACTCCGTGACTGTTATAACAAACGACGTGATATATGCAGTCCTGGCTGAGGGAAAGAGCATATAAAAATATTCCACCCAGCACTCCGCGACTGTTATAACAAACGTCGTGATATATGCAGTCCTGGCTGTGGGAAAGAGCATATAAAAATATTCCATCCAACACTCCACGACTGTTATAACAAACGTCGTGATATATGCAGTCCTGTCTGTGGGAAAGTGCATATAAAAATATTCCACCCAGCACTCCACGACTGTTATAACAGAACGTCGTGATATATGCAGTCCTGTCTGTGGAAAAGAGCATATAAAAATATTCCATCCAACACTCCACGACTGTTATAACAAACGTCGTGATATATGCAGTCCTGTCTGTGGGAAAGAGCATATAAAAATATTCCATCCAACACTCCGCGACTGTTATAACAAACGTCGTGATATATGCAGTCCTGGCTGTGGGAAAGAGCATATAAAAATATTCCACCCAGCACTCCGCGACTGTTATAACAAACGTCGTGATATATGCAGTCCTGGCTGTGGGAAAGAGCATATAAAAATATTCCATCCAACACTCCGCGACTGTTATAACAAACGTCGTGATATATGCAGTCCTGGCTGTGGGAAAGTGCATATAAAAATATTCCACCCAGCACTCCACGACTGTTATAACAACCGTCGTGATATATGCAGTCTTGTCTGTGGGAAAGTGCATATAAAAATATTCCATCCAACACTCCACGACTGTTATAACAAACGTCGTGATATATGCAGTCTTGTCTGTGGGAAAGAGCATATAAAAATATTCCACCCAGCACTCCACGACTGTTATAACAAACGTCGTGATATATGCAGTCCTGGCTGTGGGAAAGTGCATATAAAAATATTCCACCCAGCACTCCACGACTGTTATAACAACCGTCGTGATATATGCAGTCTTGTCTGTGGGAAAGTGCATATAAAAATATTCCATCCAACACTCCACGACTGTTATAACAAACGTCGTGATATATGCAGTCTTGTCTGTGGGAAAGAGCATATAAAAATATTCCACCCAGCACTCCACGACTAGCGCACATTGATTAATTAATCATTGGCTACTGGATGTCAAACACTTGGTAATTCAGAAATAGGGTCAGATGAAACCGCTCCATGTTTCAATTAGCAGCAAGATATCTTACTTCCATACAGATATGACAGCACATAACGCAGCCTTTGATATATCAGTCGTGGAGCACGCACTGGTTGGTAAACGTGACCTAGGCACACTACCAAACTGGTAAATGTCGACAGATTTACACTAAAGCATAAAAAACCAAAAGGCAATCGTTTTTAATAAAATCAATATTTTTATTACAAACTTAAAAATATGAAACAGTATAAACATTACGAATTTAAGAGAATTTATCTCTCAGAAAGAAAGCAGACGGCGTAGACGACGTCCCGGGGCCTGCACGACGTCAATTCGACGTCAACGTCCTGTAACATGTTTCAACGTCATCGTCGTCATCTTGTCAACTAATTCTCTTTTGGCACGACGACAAGTCCAGTATAGTCCAGTCAGATATATACACGTAAAGTCCAGTTAGTGTTCATTTGCCAGAAGCCAAACGACATTCATTGTATTTTTTGTTTGTTTTTAAAACAAATTTGCATTACTGGGATCTGTGTATTATGTTGTTTACTTTGGAATTTGAAGAGTGTAGCAAACATGATATGAATTGTGTCTTAGTCATACTTTTATATTTAAAAAACAAAATTTTATTTATTTTTATTTTTTGAACAATTTTGTTAAAAAGATGACCAAAATGGTGACTGAAAGAATTAAAATTTTAAACGTATTTCGAAATTTGTCACATTTACAAAACAATTTACATTGTTATTTCCAGACGGAAAATTATTGTTATAGATGCATGTGACGTTATGTCTTGCTTAGTATAAATAATCCCATATTTCGGTGTAATGCAAAGTCACTGATATTTTCTTTTCGTTTTGTTTAAGAACGTACATGCCAAATGTTAATAAATAATGGTCTTCCCAATTTGGTACCATCGAATACAATTATATAGAAATTGCAACAAAATGGCGTTTGGACCGTCATTAATTATGAACACTCACTAGACCGAGTCTTAAGACAGTTATATAGCACACAACTACACATGGATGGCGGAATGCTTTCACTTAGCATACATTACAAAATGATTCACTTCCAGATTGAAATGCAGGTTGGCAATGCACACTATACATCTATCAGGGATTTGGAATGTAAAATGAGGTTGTTTATTTGGTTGTTTTATGAAATTAAAAAACAGGAGAGAATAAAAAAGAAGAAGTTGCACCAATAATAATATTAGTAAAATACTGGAGAATACAGCACTTGTGCTTTGACCTTGTCAAGGTCATGTTCCACGGTGGTGTACTGGAGAATACAGCACTTGTGCCTTGACCTTGTCAAGGTCATGTTCCACGGTGGTGTTTACAAGCCATCACGTCGCCCCTATCACTCAAGTCTAAATAAGCCACCATGAACAAGATCACGCAATAATATCATATTGCACACTTGAAATGTAGAAAACAAATCAATCATAACTGTAACAAGCAAAATTTCAATTGGAAAAATTGATCTTCAGTACAAATAAACTCTGTAAATCTATAACCACACTTCTTATGTGCGTGTAAATATAGACATATATATGTAAACTGCTAACTTACGAAATTATAGTCATTACAAAAGGTAAGCATCTTTTTTTCCAATATTTCACAACAAATACAAAAGATATAAGACCTTTGTACCCGAATTGAATGTCAATAGAAGAATACGAATATATATATACTCTCTCAATATCACTGTACAACGCAAAGATATGAACCACTTTTACAATAAAATTCCGTCAAAAATGCACAAATAAGCAGACGACGAAAATAACAAAAACAGCAGCTTCAAGTTGTAGTCGTCCAAGTGTAAATCCAATACACATTGGATAATTTGTTCCACTGAGTTGTGACGTCATTTTATAGCATGCGCATTATTTCTTCTTCTTTTTAATGCCTTCGTTCTGCTTACTAACATATTTTGTGTATTTCTGACGGTTTCAATAACAATAATATATTTCACAATGACTAGTCCTCACTCACAAAAGCCTTTTTGGGGCACTCACTTTCAAATACATTACAACTTTCATGGAAAAATATAAACAATCATCATCATGATCATATTTCTTTGGGTATATTTTCACAGATTCCACCTGTGACGTCACATATGAAAAACAAAGAAAAAAAAGTTATGATTCCCGAACGTTCAATATCACTGATGTGGATTGCCAGAAATCTGGCACCAATCACTTGTCGGGCAGCACATAATCAGTCAATCACGTGATAGATAACTTAAACCCAGTCACTTAATACACAAAATAATAATATTAATGATAATAATGTTAATAATATTAATTGTTTTTGTTTTTGTTTTTAAAAAAAAGGAGCCAGTCAGGAAATACACAGAACTGGAAAGCTGCCCTCTAGTTGGCGACAAGGAGGTGATGAAGCTGACCTGGATACGAAACTGGATTGATGTTGAGTCCGTCCATGAAAGACTTGTGGCCGTCTGGCGACAGGGAGTTGACGGGTGAGCTTGTGGAGAACGGGTCGTTGAAGCCTGGGTTGAAGCTGCCAGGCGAAAGATGCGACGGTGACGTGTGGCGGTAGAGGTCGCCCATGTAGGCGGCGGCGGCAGCTGCTGCTGTCTGCTGCTGCTGGAAAGGGTTGTGCTGACTCTGCTGCGCCTGAATGAGCAGCCGCTGTTGCTGGTCCACCATGAACTCGATCCTCTGGTCTCTCGGCGACAGGGACTGCGGCCGCTGTGGCGGCGACGGCACGCCGGCGAATGCGTTCTGCATCGCCGCCGCGGCAGCTGTGGAGCGCTGGCGGAAGAAGTTGCCGAACTCCGTTGGCGAAAGACGCGTCGGCCGCTTCACCTGGGTCTTCAGCTTCGTGGAGCCGAACTTCGTCTGCGCGAAAGTGGCGGCCGTGAACTTGGGCATCTCCTGTTCCTTGTTCTGGAAGATGGCTGGCGCTGGGCTGGCTGCCGCCGAGGTGAAGAGCGCCGTGGAGGGAGATGTGGACGTGCTCCACGCTCCCGATGAGTTGGATGAGGATGGGGAAAGACTGAGATTGTTCATTGAGGATGACAGCGAGTCGATCGGCTGGAAACACTGAGCCTCCGGGTTGAAGCCGCGGCTCACGGCCTGCACCTCGCGGTCTGCCGTCGTCTCCGGATCCTCCTCCTTGCGGTCGCTGTACAGGATCCTGATGGGGCCCTTCTCGCCGATTCTGTACGACACTTCTGATGGGTCGATCCACAGGGTCAGCTCTGCTGGAAGGTAACCTTTGACCTCTTCAATGTCAAGACCGGCGTTGAAAGCAGCCGTGATGATGACCGGGTCCATCTTCTCGCCGTTCACGCGGATGCAGCGGAACGCTGACCCTTTGAACGGTTTGTCTGGGTACCAGTGTCCCTCGAACTTCTTCTGGAGTCCCGTCTTTAGCTCCTGGCCAAACATATCGACCCTCCTTCGAGGAAGTTTGTTGTACAGGTAAGAGATCACGAAATTGAAAGCCACGGATACTTCCACATGCATTGTCAGTGTTCTTTGTTGTTGTTTTAAAATTATTTTTCAGAGTTCAAGGTTTAGCACAGTTGGATATATTCGTACGTCAATACTGTTTGGTATCGCTGAGAACTCGTTGGTTAAACGCCGATATGTGATGACCTGGAAAATATAAAAATAGGAATATTAAATGTCCTGAACATAATATATCAAATGGTTTACACTAAGGAACTCATTTAACATGAATTTCAAAAACTACCTATCCATATTAAAAATCAAATTCAAATCGCTACGGCAAGGGTGCGCAGGCTGGGGTGGATTAGGGAGTTCGGACAAAACTCCGGCTGAGGCTAAAACATGTTTTTACAATATGATATTAGACACTTCATATAAAGTGTAGACAAAAGGGTCTGCTGGGTTCATATCCAACCCCCCTCCCGAGTTCAGACCACGCTATACTCCCAGCTGTAAAGGGTTTATTAATTCTCTTTTCCAGGGCCCAGAGCACTCCCAAGACCATCCCTAATGGTGATGGAGATACGGAACTGTACAAACAACCTGATACCCTCGTATAAAGCGTAGACCTAGTTCAACGTTACTATTCTGAATAAGAGCGGCTGGTGATCTTATATAACATGTTTACAATACTGCAGCGGTATAAATCACAAGATAGTCTGTTAATTGACACTCGGTATTCGAATACTGTTCAGCCGTGTCCAGAATATATTTAAACTCGAGGTCGATATACAGCCGACTCGAACTTTTGACGTCACAGTTCGTGTTACGTAATAGTTACTATCGGAATAATAAAAGTTGTATCTATCAGTTACAGAACCTGTATTGCACCGGAGACAGTCCACGAAACGTCCAATAAATTAATAAGGCAGGATATATAACGAGCACCTGTCCACAGATAAATTACGTTTGAGTTTGCGGTGACACATGGTATTGTGTCAAGCTTCCATGAAGGTCTCTCAGCCAGGACTGTCATCAATATAGGAAAAATTATTATTTCTTTCTTCCTTCCTTCTTTCCTTCCTTCCTTCATTTATTTATTCAATTAAAATGAATTTTCTTTGCTTATATCCAATGAAGGTTCAAGCATACTGCCATTGGAGCACACCTCCACAAGCTGGACTGTGTGTCCAGGACAATGGTTGTGGAAGAAATCTTGTTCAAGTCTACCTCATTATCCGTCTATTGACAGTGAATTAAAACCCGCAGTATGTAGCAGGTTTCGAAAATAGATTGGCACTGCTGAATTTCTTGCAGCAAATACACACACATACACACACACACACACACAGAGAGAGAGAGAGAGAGAGAGAGAGAGAGAGAGAGAGAGAGAGAGAGAGAGAGAGAGAGAGAGAGCCACACAGCCACACAGACAGTCTCACTCACACATACACAACCACACGCACACACATACACACCAACACCAACACCAGCAGATGCAATGTAAGCGCTACGTACATCGATAAACAGAGTTTATTTGGCAAACACTCAACCCGAATTCCTCGTAAAGATCAGCACGTTTAAACTTGGAGAACGTTTGCAAATAGACGCCGCACAAGCGATCACAACAAACTGCCGCGGCAATACGTCTTGGTGTACGGGCAATGGCGCTCAGGGACCTGCATCAAGTCGTTGGACTTCTAGATGTGTGATGCAGTGGTGATGGGCGAATGGGGTGGATGGATGAAGGGAGGGAGGGAGTTTAGGAGATAGATGGAGGGAGGGCGTGAGAGACGGAGGGAGGAGGAAGGGCTGTATGGATGGGTAGCTGGGTGAGTAGGTGGATGAATGGATGAATGGATGAATAGATGGATTGATGTATGGATAGGTTTTGGGTGGATGGATGGAAGGAAGGATGGATGAACGGATGGATAGATGAATGGATGGATAGATGGATTGATTGATGGGTGGGTCTGGATGTGTGGATGGATGGTTGGATGGATATGGGTGGGTGGATGTATGGATGGATGGTTGGAAGGACCGATGGATGGATGGGTTGACAGACGTGTTGTACCTGGGGGGATGACAGAAAGTAAGTGGACTTGAAGTAACCTTTCTACACTGTTTTAACATAGCTGTTCGTTAATGTGCATTACCAACAACACATTTTAAAAAATAAAATCACTCGACGCCAGCATGCCAAATCCCCCCCCCCCCCCCCCCGGCCCCTCCACCTGCTCCCCTGGTAGTTTTCTGTGGCAGGAATTCATGCCACGCTGTTATTAATAGCAACTGCATTGGTGTGTTTATTTCTGCGTGTTTTACTCCCAGTGTTTTCGCACTAAGTAGATAGGCGAGCTCACAAGCTGTGCACCTCGCTTGACTAATGAGCAGATTGCGGAAGCATCTTCTTGTGGCTGATTAAAGTAAGTAACTTATCGACCTCGACCCGGTGGGTTTCTTAACCTCCCGCTGGATTCACGGGCGTGTAAAGCCACCACCCTGTAAAACCGGGCGTTCCCCTCCTTTCATTATCAGTGCAGCTGTCATGTCGTCTGCGATTTTGTAATATCAAACAAATTTTGAGTGCATTCAGAAAAGATATATTTCCTTTTACGTGTGTAATTATTAGTGTTCTTGTTATTATTTTTTTATTCAAGTATAAATCGAGAAAACAAAAACTCATAACAAACATAAACAGTGATGTTAATTTTGAAATATTAATGATCAAGTTGATAATAACAACAACAAAAAATGTCTATTGGTTAACACACCTCGATTTCCAGTCGATTAATATGCAATAAACAAGCGTACCAATCTCAGCGCTAACCGCATAACCACCGCCAAATCCACGTATTTATTAATACACTAAGTAATCTAGTCCCATAAACCACAGAAGAATACTATATAAAGTTAAATCTCGCGTATTGATTGACAACGAACAAAATTAAGCACTGGTATGAGAGAAAAGATACAAGCATTGATTTTGAGACGAGATTGATTCCAAAAATAGCACCACTGAATGATATGTCTTCGTCGTTATCGAATTTTCGTTACATCCACAGTTCATCAGATAGTGTATGATTTCAAGTAGTGTTATAAACAGTCATTTTATCGACAGCAGTAAACCATAATGAGATGTCTCTTTATACAAGTATTGACCCTACTTATCATACACTGTTATATATGTTATATATAACTTCGTTTTTTTACCATTGAAGTGCATACAACTTAGACTTATTGCACAAATTATCAATTTTAACAAATTCTATTTTTTTTTTTTTCTGATCGTCCAGAACCTTGGAATTTAGAGTCAGGATGTTCAATGCCAGGAGGACGTCTTAACTGTGGGATTCAACTTTTAGTAAAGAACAACATCTACCCATTTACTGACTTGTTAAGATTTCCACTCATATTAAAAGCCACAGCTTGTGTTTCTGTGTGTGTGGTAAACCACAAATAGAAGAATTCTTTCCTGGGGCAGATATAAGATTTGATCAACGGGAAAGCGAGTAAAATCGACCTGATGGATTCTTGAGCATTAGTGAAAGTACTTGTCCGCCCCTACCCAACCTTCAACAATCTATGCCAACGTGTTATTACCTGAAAATGTTTTTTTTTTTTTTTATCGAGCAGTTGTTTCTTATATTATTATTATTATTATTATTATTATTTTATTATGCATCTATGTATAACCTTTGTGTACATTTATGTTCAAGACATTTGGGCCCAAAGCAAATAAAGTATGTCATATGTTGCAAACACATTTCTGTTTAAACAACTGCTCCTGAAATGTCACTGTACTTATGGGCTTATGGCCTTGCATACAAATAAAGAATTGAAATTATATGATTTAAAAAACCACATTTGAAGCACATGTATACTATTTTCCCTCCTGCATCTTTTAAACATATAACTACAGGTAAAAACAATAATTGTAAACACATTTCATAGGAGAATCTGATGTTAAATATTTTGAATTATGACATATTGTTTTCGTATACTTTGTTTTTGTAACTCAAAATAACAGTGTTTCAATGTGTCGATCATTGAATAAGAAGGAAGGAAGGAAATGTTTTATTTAACAGGCGCACTCAACACATTTTATTTACGGATATATGGTGTTGGATATATGGTTAAGGACCACACAGATATTGAGAGAGGAAACCCTCTGTCGCCACTTCATGGACTACTCTTTTCGATTAGCAGCAAGGGATCTTTTATATGCACCACCCCACAGACAGGATAGTACATACCACGGCCTTTGTTATATCAGTTGTGGAGCACTGGCTGGAACAAGAAATAGCCCAATGGGTCCATCGATGGGGATCGATCCCAAACAGACCACGCATCAAGCGAGCGCTTTACCATAGGTCTACGACCCGCCCCTGGATAGAACGAGAAATAGTCCAATGGACCCATATATTGGAGTCGATCCTAAACTAACCGCGCATCAGGCGAGCGCTACACCACTGGGCTACGTCGTGCACTTTACATACGTACCATTAACCATCCCGTCCTCACTTTTAATAATTAATAGTTTATGAATACGTCAGTACCTCGCTGTGATTTCACAGACGTTCGCGACTAATTGTTGATCAATAACTGATGAAATGTTTCCCGTAGTCTCAGTAAATTTACCGTTAGAACCATTAACACACATAATAACCTCACCATGTATTAAAACCATCGCTCATTATAATCTTTTTATAGGGTTTTATCTGTTTAATAACATCTTTATATCATCACCACACAGTATTACCCCTTTATATAAATACCTAGGATTGATTATTAATATCGTTTTATCACAATGTAGTTCAAATATAGATCTTTATACTCTGCTAATGACCCCATTCATACATAGATAATCACTGAAAATAATCCAATATGTATCTGTGTTTTAAAATAATCCTATATTTATCCATTTGGCATAATCCTATATTTATCTCTTTGACATAATCCTATGTTTATCTCTTTGACATAACCCATTATCTATCTCTTTGAATTAATCCTATATTTATCTGTCTTAAAATAAACCTATATTTAATCCATATGTGTTTTCATCGTTGCGTAGGTTCTATTCAAGTGCGTGCGTACTGTTTTAACATGCTCATATACCACAGAGGTTTCGAGTATGTCTGCCCCAGGGTTCGGCCTCTGAGATGCCAGGGGTCCAATCCGGGGCAGAGTTTTCCATTCAAGTATGTCTGCACCAGGGTTCGGCCTCTGAGATGCCAGGGGTCCAATCCGGGGCAGAGTTTTCCATTCAAGTATGTCTGCCCCAGGGTTCGGCCTCTGAGATGCCAGGGGTCCAATCCGGGGCAGAGTTTTCCATTCAAGTATGTCTGCCCCAGGGTTCGGCCTCTGAGATGCCAGGGGTCCAATCCGGGGTAGAGTTTTCCATTCAAGTATGTCTGCCCCAGGGTTCGGCCTCTGAGATGCCAGGGGTCCAATCCGGGGCAGAGTTTTCCATTCAAGTATGTCTGCCCCAGGGTTCGGCCTCTGAGATGCCAGGGGTCCAATCCGGGGCAGAGTTTTCCATTCAAGTATGTTTTTTTGTTTTGTTTCTCTACAATCTGTATTTCGTACATAAATGTAAATATCTCTGTATATGCTGTACGTATTCTGTCTTTATTCCCATCACTACCTAGAGGTATTATCGTTTTTCTATTCAGCCTACATTGCCCACACAGCTGTAAATATCGCGGTACATGTGTTACATATTTAAATAATTTGCCTGTATTCCAAACATACCTAACCTGTATGTTAACAGAGAAGCCGGCCCTATCTGAAGATATTACCATCTAGACTATCCCGTTGTGTGCCATGTGATCAAACTGCAAGCAGCTGTCGATCCAAACAGAGCGGAGTTCACGCAGGTATGCCGGCCATGTTTGATTAGCACTCACACATACATACATCTGCTCAAGACGAGGTATCGATCCCGGGGACCCAGCCAGCCAGCTGATAGTGTTAGTAACGCGTTCATCGAGACTCCGTATAGCATGTTAGTGTGACCCCGACATTGTGAGGTGCAGTCCAGTGAATTTAGAAACTTGGGTGAGGGGGAGTATGTTCTGGGATTTTCTTCAAATGCCTTGCTTACTCGTAACGTATAATGAATTTACCTTTTTTTTCAGCTACACGCTCCTTAAAGAAAAAAAATCTAGGTCTGCTCTGGTAGTAAACAAACGTGCTTGAATAATATGCTTTCTTAGTCAGTTAGGTTCGTATCTCAATGTCAGCTCCAACTCATTACACCTACCTCCCCACCCTCTCTCTCTCTCTCTCTCTCTCTCTCTCTCTCTCTCTCTCTCTCTCTCTCTCTCTCTCTCTCTCTCTATATATATATATATATATATATATATATATATATATATGTAACTATCTATGTAACTATATATCTATCCATATATCTATCCATGTATCGATTTATCTATCTATCTATCTATATCACACTAACCATTACGTCTGTCCTGACTAGAGACCAGACAGTCCAAACAACTGCCGTGTGTACTCAGGACAGTGTGCTCGAACCTCAATACACAGAGAATAAACTCAAATGAATAAACACTCTCCGACGTGTGAAACGAAACCCGCCGAGTAAATAACTTCACTGTACGTCATTCTTTAACTCAGCTTGAAATGGGAGAACGCTTTATCTAATTGTGAGTCCAGTTTCAATTAGTATGTCTAACTAGTGGGAAATCGATACAGGGAAAGCAATGAGAGTTTTGCAGTCAACACGCCTGTGATACACATCTGATATGTACAGTGTACGTGTGCGGACGTGTATAACAGTATGTGTTTCGTGTGAAGGTGCGATTAACTGAAACGAAACACGAAATGTACACGTGAAATGTAATATGCATGTACATGTACAGTGAAACCAGTTTTAAACAGCCATCTAAAGACATCTCCATCAGATTTTAAACCACTGTTTCTAATTGGGTTGGGTTGCTAATAAACAACTTCCACTGACGTAGATACATATAGACCCACCCTCTGCAAATAATCCTAGATCCGCGCCTGTTAAACAAGAAAAAAAATCATTGGGTCCACTGACGGGAGTGGATCCTACGAGCCTTCTCATCTCAGTTGATAACACTCTATCTGTAAGCTGTATATCTTGCCGACTTAATAGAGTACCAAAAAGAATGCTCTGAAAAAAGGTGGCTGCATAATACAGTTTGGTTTATGTTACTAGTATATCAGCTGATTAAAATATTTTAGTAGCTTGCCAAGTCCAGACCCTAGGTAATCTAAAAACGCATGACACATTTGGATAAAATTACAAGTGGTCGCTTGATGTAGGTGGTTGTTTAATGCGGGTTCACTGTATATGTACTGCAAAATCTACTGTTCTGTTAAAGTCTCGTAACAAATATACTGTAAAACAGTAATTCGAATGACACTTTTTCTTTACAGATGTATACTGTTACGAGAAATAAGTAACTCCGAAATGAATATTTAGTGTAACTAAAGATACAAAAGAAAAAGGAAATATATTATATATTAACCGTATGCTTCTAAAAACAAAGTGTTAGTGTATCATTTGAAAGGAAGGAAGGAAATGTTTTATTTAACGACGCAGTCAACACATTTTATTTACGGTTATATGGCGTCAGATATATGGTTAAGGACCACACAGATATTGAGAGAGCAAACCCGCTGTCGCCACTTCATGGGCTACTCTTTTCGATTAACAGCAAGGGATCTTTTATACGCACCATCCCACGGACAGGGTAGTACATACCACGGCCTTTGACATACCAGTCGTGGTGCACTGGCTGGAACGAGAAATAGCCCAATGAGCCCACCGACGGGGATCGATCCCAGACCGACCGCGCATCGAGAGAGCGCTTTACCACTGGGCTATGTCTCGCCCTGCATCATTTGAAATATGTGTAAATGTTGTTAAAGAACCATATGGTATAACTAATACTGCATTGGTGTTCACTGAACTAGTGAAACCAACTGTATTACGATCGCGTCCAAACTATTAGCTAGTGTAGAGAGAGAGAGAGAGAGAGACAGAGCTACAAAGAGAGAGGGGAGAGACATTCAGATATCGAAACAGAGAGACAGACAGATACAGAGAGACGGAGACACTTAAAAGTTAAAGTTTGTTTTCTTCAACGAAACCACTAGAGCACATCGATTAATGGATCATTAGCTGTTGGATGTCAAATATTTGGTAATTTTGACACGTAGTCTTCAGAGGAAACCCGCTACATTATTTTCCATTAGCATCACTTTCCAACGAGATAGAGACAGAGAGGCAGAGAGGAGAGAGAAGAAGAAGAAGAGAGAGAGAGAGAGAGAGAGAGAGAGAGAGAGAGAGAGAGAGAGGGGGGGGTATATTCACAGAGAGAAAGAAAGAGAGAGAAAGAGGGAAATAGAGGGGAAGAGAGAGAGAGAGAGACAGACAGAGACATAGATAGCGAGAGAGACAGACAGACAGACAGACAGACAGTCAGACAGACAGACAGACAGGCAGGCAGGGCGAGGAAGAGACAGACAGATATTCAGAGAGACTGGAATGATAATAAAAACACAACTAACGTACAATGTCACTCTTAAGCTTTGTATGAATATCAATTAATATGTGTATGTATTTTAATATCACGTTCAAGCAATTTTAATTACTGCTCAAACCCTGCAATCTATATTATCATCATTATTATAATTATGACGACAGACGGACGCACCTTCGATTCGATTCGATTAATCAACGTGCAGGTTATATCTGTGAACCCTGCAGAAGATCTGTTAATGATTCGTATGCCAATGTAAGCGAGCGACCACAACCGGAGAATATATTTAGCCCATTGACGTAGGTTGCGACGCAATCTATCAGTGGTAAAACCTTGTAAGGCCGCATGTTGCCGGTAAACAACTAATAGCGGAGAAACATCAATAAATTTTTCAGTAACACACTACAGCCACTTAACACAAAAAAACTGCTGCAAAATATTTTCAGCATAAGACAAAATAAGTAGATGTTTATAATAACTGATATTGTTGATCGCATACCATATGTTTTCTAATACAACATATTGTTACACAAAAAAATAATAAACGTAAAATGTTGCTAAGAAAATGTAGTAAATGAAAACCGCTTACCTTTTGGTAAAGTTTTTTTTTGTCCAGTAACACAAAAACCACTTGAGTAATACTGTAGTTGTATATCGCCAAGGATGTGGTATGTATAAATGTAGAAGATGAAAATCACACTAATTGTCAGAGCACTATATCGCCGGTGCGTACTCCCCGTTCACTTCTCTTACATTGCATTCAACTGTGTGTGAGAAGGTTATTTAAAGCCTGTCGGCTGCTAAATATTCATAGTTTGCTCGGCGGACGAACACACTAACCGCAAGTAGTAACCGCTATTCTGCGTTCCTCAAAATAACGTAACTCACTATATTCCTGATTGTATAACTATATTAATTGTTATAACAATCATCATCATGCAATTACACATTTTTAATTAATAAATGTCATTAGTGCAATACTGCCCGGAACTATTTGACGCCGCGCAATGACATGGACATATACAACGAAGTGCAACGGTTCATTCATTTCTTTTCGCCATGTCTGTAGCGTATCAGCTGTTACGAGTCCAATTTACGTCGATATTTAGCGATAATAGCAGTGGACCTTTTTATCGAATAATTATCGGCAGATGACGCTGGTGCTTGGAACAATGGATCGCCCACCCATGTTATTAACTACACAATTCGACACCGTGTTTGTAATTGTAATGTTGTTTGTTGTGATGTAGCTGTATATGGTGGGTCATGGCTATGCAACAGTTTGTCTATTTTCTAAAATCAAATGATGGCCAGGTACTGTAGATTCGGACCTAAGGGGAGGTGTGTGGGGAGGGGGCAGGGGACCCGTCCCTCCTTACATATATTCAAGTGTCTCTTTCTTTCTAGTATTTTAGTTTGTTTTGTTTTTGTTTTGTTTTTGTTTTGTTTGTTTTGTTTGTCTTATTTTTTTTCACTGGGTTGCCCTTTTCACGAGGTGTGGTCCCATATGTCCTATTCCTCTTGGTCCCCAAACAGTATTTCCTGGATCCGTCCCTGTTCTGTGTTTTAAAGGCACATATTTTCCTAAATCTGACGTCATAGATCTTTATTTTATTTTGTTCCAGTTCATTCGAGACATTAAACTTAAATAAGTATGACTATCAAACGTTACAAGAAGAAACCGGATGTACTAATTGGAAATATACAAGTTTAATATGGTGGGTGAACAACCAGAATAATCAAACTAAAAGTATGTGGCATCAGATTGAAGAAAGTGTGTGTGTGTGTGTGTGTGTGTGTGTGTGTGTGTGTGTGTGTGTGTGTGTGTGTGTGTGTGTGTTTCATATACAGTACATAACGACCCTAAAATTTGGAAATTGAAATTTTGTTTACTCTTGGCTCTCTCGAGCCCTGACTCCACATAAACAACGAGCAGGAACAGAGAACACGTGAGCCAGGTAATAGTTTAAAGATAGTGTGCCAAAAATTAAATTTGATCTTCGTTGGAGTGAATGAAATACAGCTATTTCCTTTGAACCATTGGATATTTTTCAGGGTCTCGTTGTACGCGTTGTACGAAGCTATCTTAACGCTAAGATCACCGTAAGGTAGCAATGCACTTATGGTGATCTTAGCGCTAAGATCACTTCGTAAGACGGGGCCCTGCAGTTCCGGCCAGCGTTCGACGACTGCTGGAAAGATGTATCAAAAGTCGTAGTACCGTATGTTATATCCTGCTTGGGAGAACTTGTATATATAAAGACAATCGTCTGTTGTTCGAAAGGAGTAGTTTATGTGGGACTGGTTTATCGTTAAAAGAGTCATAAGCGTAATATCAAACATCCATATTGTTGATCATAACACCAAAGTAATCTAATAGTGTATTAACTGTAAATATAAAACCGTACTGATTTAATAATGTAATAACTGTCAGTAGCGTAACATAAAAGTAATTATAATGTAACACCATAATGGTTTAATAATGTAATAACTTTAAATAATGTAACACCAGGTTTGTTTAATAATGTAATAACCGTCAATAATGTAACACCAAAGAGGTTTATTGATATAATAACTGTCAATAATGTACCACTAAAGTAGTACAATTATATTGATTTTCATAGCAAGTTATATTAAACTCTAGTGGGTTTTAACAAATTATAGTAAATTCTTGTTAATTTAACACATTATAGGGGGAAGAAAACAACATTAACCTCATTTGAGTTCAACAAAATATAGTAAACTAGTAAATTTTTAGGAATTATAGTAAACAATGGCTGATTTTCCTTAAACTTTGGTCCATTTTCAAAACACTTGCTGATCGTAACACGCTGGGTAGTAAATAAGACTCTTGCTTGGTCTCCGCACACTGTCACGGCAAATCCGGAGTTTATTGACTGACCCCAGCGCTGCCCGACTTGTTCGCATATGTACATTGTTTTCCAAGAATCCATTCTATTCCCATTGACGTAGTAGGATGCATTGGCGTAGGCAGAAACAGAACGATCGATACGTATCGGCAAGTGCGGCGGGCTAGTCGTAGAATTAAACTAATAATTCCACTTGTTTACTTCGTCCCACGCACGGCCGTTTTTCAGTCTATTTCAGGCTGTTTTCCACGTTAAAAATGGCTTTTTTCATAAATGGTAACATCGTCAATCCAATAATAAGCATAACGCGACTGTTTAGGATACATGAATTCAGCATAGTTTCGTCCGTAAGGGTAAGAAATTCGATTCAGAATTAGATGCGTAGCAATGACATATTAACATATCCGAAAGGTTTTATGTAGATGCCCATTGCTATTTTGGGAGTAACGTCGTTTAGGGAATATAAACTATGGATGCGTATTCTATGTGCTACAGCTGGAGGTTATTAACAAACTAATATTTACACGGTTCACTGCATTACGTTTATTTGACACCCTCTCCTCATATATTGCTTACGCAAAGACGTTTTATGTGCTTGATTTACAAGTCAGAATCGTAGCTACATTGAATCTTTTCTCTAACCAGAGTGCAATTAGAATTTTTTTTTTTTTTTTTATAAAGCCTGGATAGCACTCGGAAATTTCCAAATCACCTCGCGTATCTTTTTCTTTCTTTCAGCGTTGATATTTGCAGTTACATCGTATATTTAATAATAGTTTGTTTTGTTTAACGACACCACCAGAGCACATTTATTTATTAATCATCGACTTTGGGATGTCAAACATCTGACTCGTAGTCATCAGAGAAAACCCTCTACATTTTTCCATTAGCAACAAGGGATCTTTAATATGATACGCACCACAGACAGCAAAGCATATACCACGGCCTTTGACCCAATCATTGAATGGATCCACCAAGGTGGTTCGATCCTGCGACGCATGCACCTCAAGCGAGCGCTCAACCGACTGAGCTAAATCTCGCTCTCCTCGTATATTTAGATATAACAGAATTAATTAGTTTTCTTATTCCACCTATTTACCCTTGAGGTAAGTTTACACTGTGAGGCGAAAGTACCCCTAGGAGGTAAATTTTTACTGTGAACCTATCCCAGGGGTAAATATATAGGTGCATGTAAACTGGGATTAAGTACACTTAACCCTTTAAATACCGTCTAATTACTTTGGACAAGACAATTCCAAAAGTAATGGATGAAACAGTGAATAAACCTAGAAGTGAAAGAGTTAAAAGGTGTTGTAAGCTTGGGTCCCATAAAATATGTAATAAGACGAATAATAATGTTTTCAAACATCCGAAGTTTCTAGGGCCGGATCCAAGAAGTATGTTTGGAAGGGAAGGGGACTAAGGAGAAAAAGACATATGGACCAATTCTTGAAAAGGGTAAAGCAATGAATATTTAAACACAAAACAAACAAACCACAAAAAAAAAAGAAAAAAAAAAAAAGAAGAAAGAGACACTTGAATATATTTAAGGTGACATGTCCCTTGTTCCCCCATTGGATTCGCGTCTGGTTACCTGATCCAGTGATATACTATGCATACAATTATATAGAAAGTTAATGTTTGTTGTGTTTAACGCCACCACTAGAGCACATTGATTTATTAATTATCGTCTATTGGATGTCAAACATTTAGTCATTTGACATTTAGTCTTAGAGCGAAAACCCGCTATATGAGTTATCCCCACTGGCCCTGATTCCACTAGCCCTGGTTCCACTAGCCCCAGAATGTCAGTTACATTGGCTGTTACTGCCACCGGTTGTCATCCCCATTATAAACAAACTAAATCAAATAAGTAATTACAAAAATGAATATAGTTAAATAAATGTTTTATTCGATAGTGTTTATGGTAATTGCACTGTAATAGCACTTAAATTAATACATTTAAAACATGACATTAACCTACGAGCTTCAATGTCACCAACATTGGGAGCGTGATTGTGTTCGTACTGTTGTTTGACAACTAACCCCTCAGATACTACAATAAACACATTGCATTTCAAATTCTTAGTCTCGCTACATCTCCATTTCATGCCCGCCTTTACTTGTGCGTTCTTATGGAAGACATAGTCATCCAAAATTGCTACTTTATTGCCTCTGGCACCATCTACAAAGGTTACCTCCGCCATAACGCACAGCGAGCATTTATCTGGGAACTGGGAAACTCTATTAACGTGCCCCTATCCACGAAGGTTCAGGCACGCCCACTACGGATTTAGCCTCTGACTTCGCCAGTGACTAACTCCGGAGCGGTGGGGGGGGGGGGGGGGGGTAAGTTTGAGGTGGGCAGAATTTGGAAAATAGCCAGTTAGTAGAGTCCAGCGGGAACGCGGACCAAATAGCAGACACCAAGTGGGGCCGAGCTGTGATTGGCTGAATTTCGATTCCTTGGGAAACTTGTCAAAAGTCTAAGTCTGCAGTTTGAATCCAGCGAAAGCGCGGACCAAATCGTAGGACCAAGTGGGGCCAAGCTGTGATTGGCTGAAGTTCGATTCCTTGGTGAAAACTTGACAAACTACGTCTACCGAGAATAACTGCATCCAAAAGCTTGTCTGGACACTAAAATTAAAGCCAAAAATAGTTGAGACTGCTCGGTCGAAAGGTTTTAAAAGTGATTGTGAGCAATTGAACGGGCGCCAAAATAAAGTGCGTCGGACTATTTATAAAAAAATAAACATAAGAATTTTGAACAATCGTCGAAATGTTTAAAGTCCAACTAGCCCAATAAAGGAGGTTGATACCTGTCCTAGCAAAGGTTGGCGTCTATGGCGATCCGATGAAGTCGGTGGTGTCCAGATGTGGAAGATCAGGCCGGTAGGGGGAGGCTGCTAAACTCTTGGTGATGAAGCGGTAATCATCCCCCGCTATGGTTTTGAGGACGCGGTGTAGGGTGGGGTTGTCCATCTCCTTGAGTAGTAGCGCTTGGTTGTATCTCCCCCTCCGGCGGATGGTGACGAAAACTGCGTTGATATCCACATCAACTTGGACGCGGTGGACGGCGAAGTCCCCTTCATCGGGATTGGCTGGCAGTGGGTGGTACGCCTTGTGTTTGGGCTCGCTGATGAGCTGGCGAACGTCCTCCAGATTGGATTTAATCAGTTGATGGAAACGCGGGTGGAGCTTGCTGGCCTTCAATGTCCATTGTTTTCCTGGTTGTTGCTCTGGCTTCGGCGGTTGAGTAGGGCGACATGGCCTGTCTGGGGTGGCACTCGGGGGAGTGGTCGCCTTCCTCTTCACCACTGCCGTCTTCCGGGCCGGGACCTCTACGGGCGTCGCCGGTTTAATTGGCGACACATCCGGAGGTCCAGAAGTAAAGGCCGGTGGATCGGGTCTGCTGTAGGGAGTGACACAGATCGCTTTGTCAAACTCGTTCAGATCCTCGTTCTCCATCGAAGAGACTGCGTCGGATGGAGCCGGGGCCACTTCCTTCTTCGTCTTCTTCTTTGGGGGGTCGGCGTTGGGCGGTCCAGCAGACGGAGTCGCTGCCGGCGGTTTAGCCGCCGGTTTTGGCTCCCCCTGCGCCGCCGCTGGCGCACGTCTCCTCTTCCTCCACCTTCCTTTCTTCGGAACTCTATCTCCGTACACCAAGGTCACGGTTGCCCGTGACCCGGTGTACGAGATTCGATACTCCAGTAGAGCTGGCATTTATCTGTATAGTCACATTTGCAACATTCATATATAGAGGTCCCTACTAATTATGTATTGACAGTAATAGTGATATTAAAACAACACATGTTTATAGATAAAGGAATTGTATGAAGAGGATTAACGCACAGCGAGCATATTAAAACAATACATGTTTATAGATAAAGGAATTGTACGAAGAGGATTAAGTAAGTACTCTACGTTTTCAATTGAGGCATTAAAAGGGTATCTCATCTATTGTGTCTACCTAATCAGTAAAACAAGACATGTTTATTTATTAATAGTTCATATGTACAGGGGAGTAGTCTAAAGAAATGGAACATCCATGGCAGCCATTAATTGGTCATTTTTTCAGGGCTAGTGGTACCAGGGCTAGTGAAATCAGGGATAGTGGGATGTTACCATTTTTCCATTAGTAGCAAGGGATCTTTAATATGCACCATCCACACAGACAAGATGCAAAAAAGTAAGACATCACATGCATCCTATATTAACTTTATGTTGTTCGTAGATATTACAGAGCGCTGAATTTACATTTACAATTTATATTTTAATAATATATTATGCTCTTGCCGGTAAGAGAAGACGCTATATCTCTGTCTCCCATGTTATTAGTAATAATAGATCAATAATAAAACACAGGTCTGAAAAATGTTAAAGAATAGTTGATATGAAAGATCTATATCTCATGACGCTATAAATACGCACTATAAACTCGTACAATATTTATACTTCATATTGCTATAAATACACGGCTGGTATAACATATTTACGCCATGAAGACACATAAAGATTAACATATTTATACTTCATGTTGTACACAACTGATACAAGTACACAACTGATAAAACACATTAACTACATTATTATAATTATCATTAGTGATGTTCTAATGACGGATTACAATCGAGAAGTGATTGGTTGGGTTCGACCAATGCGATTCTTGATTATAAAAATTCGTAATCGATTGTCGCAAGAAATGTTAACTTTAATTTTTTTCACAGTTTGAATTATGGAATTGATGTAGATATGTTGGATTTTCCGTTTGTTTTCATGTATACGTATTTAGAAAACAGAAATTGCTAGGTATTAAATGTAAAATTAGAGATTTGTAAGGTCTTTCAGGGTGAACAACAACAAGTGCGTATTATAGACCTAATAATTCAAATCTATCTTAGGTTTATATAATTCTAGCCGATGTTATAATCGAAAGTTTGATGCAAATCGATTATAACCGATGATCGATGATGGAATTCCAACCGATTCTCAACATTAATTAGTAATACACGTAATTAGTAAATACATTTATACGTGTCTTACATGTCGCCCACGTGGAAACAACTTGAGTACGAAACCTGGTCGTCTTACAACACACCGGTCTTGAGACTTTCAGACCAATTTCAACAACACTGGCAAAGTGAAATCTCAAACTCATCTAAGGGTTTGACCTATAGAATATTTAAAGATAAACTTGAGTTTGAATCTTATTTTAACATTCTGGATAACACTATGTACACCACCTTCCTTAGATTCCGTATTGCCAATCACTTTTTACCAATTGAACAAGGAAGGTGGAGGAACATATTATATGAAAATAGAAAATGTATATATTGTACTACAAACGATGTTGGGGATGAGTTTCATTATTTATTTATCTGTGCAAAATTTACAGCGGAAAGGGCTAAATATATTAAAAAGTACTACATAAATAGACCAAATATATATAAATTTAAAAAGCTGTTCAGTTGTAAAAATATTGGCACCCTTAAGAAATTGTGTAAATTTATTGTTATTATCAACAAACAATTCTGCTCCTCCTAAGACTTCTATTGTGTATATATGTTTTATTCGTTTTTATTCAGATATTGTCATCTTGTGGTTGTTTATGCTATGTTATTTATGTATTCCTCTGATGCCATCGAACGATGGCCACGGGTGTAATAAAGTTCTGTTCTGTTCTGTTCTGACAGAACTCTCTGGCGAAGGACCGGCCTCGGTGGCGTCGTGGTTAGGCCATCGGTCTACAGACTGGTAGGTACTGGGTTCTGATCCCAGTCGAGGCATGGGATTTTTAATCCAGATATCAACTCCAAATCCTGAGCGAGTGCTCCGCAAGGCTCAATGGGTAGGTATAAACCACTTGCACCGACCAGTGATCCATAAATGGTTGAACAAAGGCCATGGTTTGTGCTATCCTGCCTGTGGGAAGCACAAATAAAACATCCCTTGCTGCCTGTCGTAAAATAGTAGCCTATATGGCGACAGCGGGTTTCCTTTAAAAAACAGTGTCAGAATGACCATATGTTTGACGTCCAATAGCCGATGATAGATAAAAAAATCAATGTGCTCTAGCGGCCTCGTTAAATAAAACAAACTTTACTTCTTTTACTTTGGCGAAGTCGGAGGTTGTGCCCACGACAGGCATGCTTGAACGGTTTTCTGACAGAAGCACGACACGCATAGGTAGCAGTGTAGCAAATAGCATCTGACTGGGCCAAATTTGAAAGTGTACCTAACTTTGAATGTCGTATTAAGTAAGACTACACCTGGCATTGGTGAGCTATGTGACAGGACCTGTTGTTAAAAATGGCCAGTAAATCCCTGTGTACAGTTTAATTTGAACGCCTATAATTGTACAAGCAACTATTGCACGTGCAACGTGTCCGGGAATTCTCATTAGAAATTAAGATGAACATTTTTGTTGGTAACTTCTCATTCTGTATCAGACTAGCAGTATAATGCCCCATCCCCTCATTTTAATTTAATTTACTTTAAGGGTGAGGGGTGGTAGTGTTTATATCCGTGGTATATAGTAGTTTTAGCCACAAAATATTTATATAATATATTACATACTAACTATTGCCGTCTATGGAATTTGGTTTGGTGGTATATGGTATTTAATTTATCTAAAACGTAGTTTGTTCCTTAAAACAGTAAGTTGTTTATATCTAAGTTTATAAGCATTAGCAAATTCATATAACGAGTCAAAACCAAAATTAAAAAAAAAAATCTTATCTGGAGCTATATAAAGGCTAGTGATGTTTTGTCTGTGGGAAAGTATAATATATTTCTTGTTGCTGTTCGGAAGACTCAAATATTTAAAAGTGTATGGGTCACCAGCAGATTTTTTTCTTCTTCTTATAAAACCATTCTGAACCTTGTAGATTGCGTATCACACTTACCATAATGCTGATTAAACAATGTAAAACTATTTGAAAAATTAGCAAAAAGAACTCCTTAAGATCTCCAAGCCTTCCTACTCACAACCCCAGCTACACCAGGATATGTGTCTACTGCTGGTTTTAATGTTTTGAGAAAAATTAATTTCGTTAAGAATACTATGGTATACTTTACTAAACTGAGAGTTTTATTTAATTATTTATCTTTTATTATTATTTAAAAAACCCATTAGGGTATTATATTTAAGAACTTCGATCCTGGGAGTCTGTTTACAAAGTTGTTTTCTTTTCAAACACTAAAGTGACTTTTCCAGAAGTTAATAATATCATGCGGGCTCGAGGTGGGTGTATGTATATTTCTTGATTAAAGCTAAACCATTCCTTGTATTTACTGAACACAAGCAAAGCATCATGCTGATTCTGAAAAAAAGAAACGTGAAAATTAGCCAGTGTGACAGTTTGACAACACACACACACAAGACGCCGTACAAATTTGAGTAGGTCTATAACGATTCGGGCCGGCCCAAAAATAGTCCCAGTGAGCTAATAATAGAAACTACACCTAATAGTTTACTATCTGATTGGATGTACATACACGTGTCCGCTGACGGTTTGTTTCCCGCCTTTCTCCAAACAGCGGCCGTGTGTGTATGAACTTGTACTCCACTTCCCAAAGTTCAAGGGAGGTAAATATGTATTCGGACGTCAAACAACGAAGCGTCCCGCTGAGGCGGCACAACTGTGCTTACTACCAGTCGATTCCGCTGCGCGTGCACTGGGTGACGTCGTGGTGTCCAGTCTATCTGGATTGTTATTACTGAGAACAATGTAACCGTGGACAGTGTTTACATGCGTATGTTGTGTGTGTTTGACTCAAATGGACATGTTATTAATAGATATGACACAATAAATTCTACGTCCAATCGCTGACGTAAGTTGCTGAGATGGTTGAAACATTAAAGCATTAACCCACTGTTCCAGGTGTAAAATCACAATATTTATAATTTTTCATTTTGAATTTAATTACTGAATGGATGTTAAGGTATATGTATTATAATATTATATTATTATTATTATTATTATTATTATTATTATTATGAACTCAGGTATTTTGATCTACGTCAATTAACAGGTATATAGAGGAAAGGTATAACCACAATTATTGATTCAAATTTGGAAAAAACCCTATAATGTTTAGTTACATGGTTAAATGGTTTCTGTGTAGTTTTAATGATTCTCTTAAGAACGTGTCTATTTATATGTATTTGCAACATATATACATGGAAGGTAGGTCTAAATATTACATTGAAAACATTATCAATGATCAATGACAATAAAAAATACAAAAGCCTGAGATTTTTCATATTCTTTGGTGTAAATCATGGGCGTTTCAGTGTAAATAAAAATAATAACGCCCTCTTTCATTCATCATATCTTTTTTAACCTTTTAGTGCATAACGTGACCTCAAAAAGAAATGCATGATAATTTTATTATACGTGTAGATGAAATAACTGCTAATATGATTATTAACATATAGTTCATAGTTTTTATCTTACTTACTTAGTATATTAGTTCAAAAAATTATCTGACTCTTTATATTGACTAAGGGTCAAAATAATCATATTCAGCAGCGCCTTCTCTCTCTCTCTCTCTCTCTCTCTCTCTCTCTCTCTCTCTCTCTCTCTCTCTCTCTCTCTCTCTCTCTCTCTCTCTCACCAAATAGCCCTGGCTTAAAATCTGCTGATGTGTCTTTAAACAAATATTCCTTCCCTCGCCCTTTTGATGCTACAGAGAAATGCTTGGTCAATACACAGAACTCTAAAGTCTAATTTAACATGGTAAAGAGGATCGAAGTTGACAACAAAACTGAACACTGGACAGCAAATGTCGTTGTAGCAGATGCCGTGGCTGTGGGGACTGAATGACACGTGGCTGTAGTAGTAGTAGTAGTAGTAGTAACAGCAGCAGCAGCAGCAGCAGGTGTCTCGGCCACATTCGGGCTAAAATACAAAGCGCCATCGTGCTAATTAGCCGTGTAAATCAGACTCTGAGACAGGTAGGCTCATTAAAACCTGGTACAGGTGTGTACAATACGTCCAGGTGTATAGACTACGTCCAGGTATCGACAATACTTTTCATGAGACTACCCGATTCGATATCAATTTTTAGTGTTGAAGTTTGGGCAGTCATTAATTTATTATTTTTACTGACTCACTTTCATGTCTCCAAGCTTTGCGCAATATGAGGCTGGACCATCCCTTATTTGGGATGGTGATACGAAAGTGTCTCTTTTTATCCGTTGCCAAAAAAGATATTGTATTTTGTTGGGTGTCCAGTCATGTTGGCATCAGGGGAAAAGGCAGATTCAGCTACCAAGTCTGCTTTGGATTTGCCTCATGCCAGGGTTGATGTGTCTTATACTGATTTTAAACAACCACTTTACCTTTTCGACTTGGCAAAATAATTGGGACGGTGCTTCATGCTATCAAGCTAGTCCTGGGAGAGTGGCAGTCCTCCTATAGGCGGTGCAGGAAGGATGAACTAGTCTTGTGTCGTGCTCATTCATTTATCTTGAAAAAGGATCCTCCACCTCAGTGTGAACACTGTCGGTGTACTCTGACGGTATGCCACATTTGGTGGAGTGTACTCATCTCAAGGAAACTAGAAAATATATATTTGGTCAAAGAAATGTGATGGAATCCTTTCGATTCCATCCAAAACATTTATTACAATTTTTACGTGATACGGACTTTTATTCCAAATTTTAATATTATCTATCTGTGATATTTGTATTTTTTGCACAGTTCATTACACTGTGTTTTTATTTCAGTGTTGAATTTTTATATTGGTGGTTCTCTTTACATTATTTTTGCATTTACCATAGTTTGACAACCAATAGCCGATGTATTTTTCGTGCTGGGGTGTCGTTAAACATCTAACATTCTATTCTGTTGAATAACAACGCGGTGACTGACCACCCAGTTCACAGTTGACCATTCCCTCCAGTCGATGCCATGGCAACTAAAACCTCCAGGATGCAAAGACCGAGCAGGTGCAGTAGAACCAAACACTGTCCGTTGATGCATGGTTGGAAGAAAACAGTCGTAGATTCCAGAAGGTTGTTTTGTCGGACGTCTGCCTTCTGCCGTGGCTTCGTCCCACTCCTCAGTACAACTTGCCCTAGTTAAAATACGCTAAATGTCATCCACATGCGGCATATGATGCGAATCATGGATTGAGGGGATGGGGTGGGGGTCTGCATTTATTAATTGGCCTTTTAACTGGAGTAGGGAGCAACGTGTATTCTGAACTCAGATTGAGGACTGAGGTGGTAATGCACCCCACGGTTAGCTTCCGTCTCTTGTAGCAATATGGGAGTTTTGGTTATGTGCTCGGAAATTACATTTTTAACCGTCTTCCAAAATGAGCTCTGTGCGGTGCTAGTTTTGATTTAGTAAACTAGCCTGGGAGTGGCAGTCCACGTTGTGACGGTACAAGAGGGATGAAATCTCCATTAAAGGATCTCTTCGGGAGTGTCTGTTCTCTTGTAGACGAAATCATCTAGTATTTTGCCAAAGGCTATTGGACTCAACAGTGTAGAGATATGGCACTGGTCGTGTGTTACGGTTTTGTCGTTCAGAGTCCTAAATGAATTATCTAATGTCATATGTTATGAATTATCTAATGTCATATGTTATGAAATATTGGTGAATATCTATTTTTAAAAATGAATTTTATGTACGTTTTCAATATATGTAACTGTCCTTCATTTAAACACCATAGCCGAAAGCAAGTACACTATACTGTACCATCTGTCAGGCATCTGATTAATTTGTGACCTCACTCATCTTTACATTGTCGTCCGTCCAATTAATCAAAAATATTACTTAAAACGTGCTAGTGTTTTTTATTTTTATGGATGTGTTTGTGTTTGTGTGTGTGTATATGTGTGTGTTCGTGCGCGCGCGTGTGTATGCATGCCGTTGGTGGGACTCGAACCTTAGGCACCCAATCGCATGCAGTCCCCAGACTACTCGGCGACAGGGACATTCGTATGGTTGTATATGTATATGTATATATATATATATATATATATCTGTATGTGTGTGTGTGTGTGTGTGTGTGTGTGTGTGTGTGTGTGTGTGTGTGTGAGTGTGTGTGTATCCTTTTTTTAGGTACTTGTGTGTCTTATTATTTTTAAAAACGCCTCAAATATATACTCTTCAAAAGAAGAAACGCACAACCACATTGTCGTAACATTTGGAGAATTGATTTAATTATTGAATGGTGAGTCCGATAATTACCAAATGTTGCAGGATTGTTCACAATTCACTCTGGTCCATTGTGAGTAAGTGATAGGACACACCACCAAGGTCAAAGTCATCTGGAGTCAATACCGGGTGTGGCCTCCGCGTGTGTTGACAACTGCCTGGCACCGCCTGCCCATTGAAGCAACCAGAGTACGGATGACGTCCCGGGGGATGGTGGCCCACTCGGCCTGCAAGGCTGCTGCCAGCTCGGGCAGGGTCTGGGGCTGTGGTTGTCGCTGTCGGAGGCGTCGGTCCAACTCGTCCCATAGTTGCTCAATTGGGTTCATATCCGGTGATATCGATGGCCAAGGAAGGACATTAATGTTGTTGTTCTGTAGGAAAGCCGTTGTGAGACGTGCTGTGTGAGGCCTGGCGTTGTCATGTTGGAACACTGCGTTGGCGTTGGCCATAACTGGAACGATGTGTGGCCGGAGGATCTGGTCAATGTAGCCCTGTGCATTCAGGTTGCCCTGCACGTGGACCAGGTCAGTTCTGCCAGTGTGTGAGATGGCTGCCCACACCATGACACTACCCCCGCCGAATCTGTCCACTTCCTGCACGCAGTTTTGCCACATAACGTTCACCACGACGCCTATACACGCGACATCTTCCATCATGACGTCGGAGCAGAAATCGGGACTCGTCACTGAACCACACCTGTCTCCATCGCAGTTGAGGCCATTGTCGATGAATCTGGCACCACTGCAGTCGGAGTCGACGGTGTTGTGTGTTAAGATGACACCTCGAACTGGACGTCTGGCACGAATTCCTACCTCACGTAGGCGGTTCCGTACGGTCTGGTCGGATATCCTGCGCAAACCTGGTATTGCTGCGGCTGTGGAGGTGGCAGTAGTCAATCGTTCCCGAAGGTGGCGTACCCGGATGTAGCGGTCCTGCCCGGGGGGTAGTGACCCGTGGTCGACCGGATCTAGGGAGGTCACGTGTTGATCCATGTTGCTGGTAACGGTCCCACAGTCTGGAGATGGTGCTTGGGGACACATGGAATGCCCTGGCAACGGCCGTTCTGGATTTGCCTGCGTCTAGTCGGCCGATGGCATTGTTTCTCTGCGGTTCACTGAGACGTGGCATGTCCTGGATTGTCAACTGTCGGCCAGATACAGAGGCCAGGCAAGCGAACACCCTGCACTTTTATACTGTCGGTGTTCATGTTGCACGTGCAGACAACGCACGTGCAGTGGTGACATGGTTTGCACGTGGCTGCGGTTTTGCGAATATTCACATTTTGGAACTTTATTGTACAGTAGCTGCGTTTTATCGAATGTAACCGTGGGAATGTGTTTGGGACGTGCAATGACCTTATATTCACAAAGCATGAACCGGTAGGAAACATAAAATCGGAGTTATAACCCATTTGTACCCTTTTGCGTTTCTTTTTTTGAAGAGTATATTATATAACGCAGATACAGACATTTTGTGTTGACATCACAAACATAATTATAGATGCTAATGAGATGAATGGTGAAGCCGCAGTATTTCTTTTCTTTATGAGACTACTTGACAGGGCCATGCTCCATGCTTGCTGTCAGTTGAGCTATCTTGGTACCACCTGAGCTCGTGGTACACAGAATCTGTAGTTTTTGTCATGTAACCCTACCCCCACCCCACCACCCTCCCCATCCCCACCCCCTCCCCGTCTACACTCGGTAGACACATCAATAATCGCCCCCGTGGAGTGGGTGAAACTCGGTGCATGTGGCCGTACACCTCCTCATTGAACTTAGCGGTGCACTCACTCTGGGTTACCTCAAGAGGGACACGAACTCAGTACCTACCAGCCTCAAGTCCGATGCCTGTGTGTTGTCTTAGTGACCGCTGTTATATAGGATGGGCGGACGAGGTGGCAGCCTTGAGAAGGAAATGTGATACAACGTTATTGATAGACTGCGATTAGTTCATGCTTTCAATCAAATATGGCGAATGTCAGAATCGATTGAAATATGTAACCAAATGTACTGATATATATGATTATGTGAATAAAACTACGTACAATACGTGGTTTAAATAATGTTCTATAGATTACTCTCTATGTCGAATATATCATTATGTAAAACTACGTACAATACGTGCTTTAAATAATGTTCTATAGATTACTCTCTATGTCGAATATATCATTATGTGAAACTACGTACAATATGTGGTTTAAATAATGTTCTATAGATTACTCTCTATGTCGAATATATCATTATGTAAAACTACGTACAATACGTGCTTTAAATAATGTTCTATAGATTACTCTCTATGTCGAATATATCATTATGTGAAACTACGTACAATATGTGGTTTACATAATGTTTTATAGATTACTCTCTATGTCGAATATATCAGTATGTGAAACTACGTACAATATGTGGTTTAAGTAATGTTTTATAGATTACTCTCTGTGTCGAATATATCATTATGTGAATAAAAGTACGTACAATACGTGGTTTAATTAATGTTTTATACATTACTCTCAATGTCGAATATATCATTATTTGAATAAAAATACGTACAATAAGTGGTTTAAATAATGTTTTATACATTACGCTCTATGTCGAATATATCATTATACCCAACCAGTGCCCCACGATTGGTATATCAAAGGCCGTGGTATGTGATGTCCAGTCTGTGGGAAAGTGAATTTAAAAGACCCCTTGCTGATAATGGAAATACGTAGCGAGTTTTCTCTAAGACTGTGTGTGGGATGGGGGTTGGGGTGGTGTATGTGTATATGTGTGTGTGTGTGTGTGTGTGTGTGTGTGTGTGTGTGTGTGTGTGTGTGTGTGGTGTGGGTGGGTGTGTTTGCGTACAGTATTCTGAACACCACACGAAGAATTGTTCACACCAAAGTATTGAAATATTATAACAACATATAATTGATTTATTCTTCTAAGAACTTGACAACGACTAAAGGCCATACGCCGTTGCGCTAAATTATTCACACCAAAGTGTATTTCTGGAAAGAATTGAAATATTATTTAAAAAATATAATTGACTGGTATTTATTTTTCTAAAAACTTGACAACGACTAAAGGCCATACGCCGCTGCGCTAAATTATTCACACCAAAGTGTATTTCTGGAAAGTATTGAAATATTATAACAAAATATAATTGACTGGTATTTATTCTAGAGGAACTTGACAACGGCAAAAGGCCACACGCCGTTGCGCTATATGAGAAATATAGGGAGTAGCGCCATCTGTGAGATTTCCCACCGACTGATGACTTATCGTGACGAGACGGGACTAATCTAGCTTTAATAACACTCTAGGAAGAACATGACTTCATTCTTAAACACAGCGTGTCATTTTGTGTGTTACTGACTGAAATGCAGCGATACTTAGACCTTTAAAGCGCTATCTACCCTTCACACACAAAAAAAAAAGAAAAAAAAAAGCAAGATCAGCGAAGTCCTTACAAAAAAGGCCCCTTACAAAACTGCCTATACACATCATTATTGTTAAATTTAAAGTTTGTTTTGTTTAAAGACACCACTAGAGCACATTGATTCACTAATCATCGGCTATTGCTTGTCAAACATTTGGTAATATGAAATATATAGTCTTAGAATGGAAACCCGCTACATGTTTCCCTTAGTAGAAAGGGATCTTTTGTATGCACCATCCCACAGACAGGATAGTACATACCACGGCAATTGATAAACCAGTCGTGGTGCACTGGCTGGAACGAGAAATGGCAACTGTTAGAAGAAACGCAGCGATACGTGGACCTTTAAAGTGCTACCTACGCTTCACAAACACATTAAGAAAACAGAAACTGAGATCGATGAAATTCACGTTTCAAAAAGGCTTCCACAAAATAGCCCACACACACATCATTATTGTTGAAGTTAAACCGGCCTTGGTGGCGTCGTGGTTAGGCCATCGGTCTACAGATTGGTAGGTACTGGGGTCGGATCCCAGTTGATGCATGAGATTTTTAATCCAGATACCGACTCCAAACTCTGAGTGAGTGCTCCGCAAGGCTCAATGGGTAGGTGTAAACCACTTGCACCGACCAGTGATCCATAACTGGTTCATCAAAGGCCATGGTTTGTGCTATCCTGCCTGTGGGAAGGGCAAATAAAAGATTCCTTGCTGCTAATCGGAAAGAGTAGCCCATGTAGTGGCGACAGAGGGTTTCCTCTCAAATCTGTGTGGTCCTTAACCATATGTCTGACGCCATATAACCGTGAATAAAATGTGTTGAGTGCGTCGTTAAATAAAACATTTCTTTCTTTCTGCTGAAGTTAAAGTTTGTTTTCTTAACGACACTACTAGAGCACATTGATTTATTAATCATCGGCTATTGGATATCAAATATTTGGTGTAATTCTGACATATAGAGTGGAAACCCGCCACATTTTTCCATTAGTAGCAAGGGATCTTTTATATGCACCATCACACAGACAGGATAGCACACACCACGGCCTTTGATATACCAGTCGTGGTGAACTGGCTGGAACGAGAAATAGCCCAATGGGCCCACCTACGGGGATCAATCCTAGAACGACCGCGCATCAGGCGAGCTCTTTACCACTGGGCTTCGTCCCGCCACCACAACATTATTGCTTCTACCACCATTAAACACAATATTTAAAACAAAAACAAAGCA
>NC_054706.1:70586978-70595297 GCF_016097555.1 Gigantopelta aegis
GTTACCGGTGAAGAGTTTCTTTTGGCCTTCAGTATACGATGTCTGCATGCAGACATGGTATAGACTTTCTATTATGAACTCCTCGTGTAACAACGTTAAACTGGTTTCCGTGATCGACCTATTTCCGTGCTGGTCTGATTAATGAGTTTGTTTCTGTCACGAATAATATATTATAATTGTCACAGACACACACAATAACAAATTTATGCTACTCAGACGATACTGACGACTAATTTGCTGGTTTTTGCCCAGCTGTCTCAGAGGATCTTATCTAGTTAAGGAGAGTCGAGTAGTGGTGGTTACAAATTACATATTTCATAAGCTATGTCAAGATATCAGAAGACCGCAGTCTAGTGACGAGTGCTACTCGATTTTAAACATGAATCGACAATCAAAGATATCGCAAGAAGCCTTGAGAAGGTGTAATACGTCGACAGTAGATCTGGATTTATTGCAGGCCCATCGTGTAACTATGGATACCATTCAGAGAAAAATGTCCACATTGTCTTTCAAAATAAAACTTGAAATCAACGAGGCTACCTCTGTGCAATCCATAACCTTTTCAACCAGCATAATTATTTAAATTTACGGTTATATGGATGGCACACATAAAATGTATTTGTGTCCAAACGTGTCAAATTGATCGTTTTCATCGTATAGTTTAAATTGCCGTGTTCATAAAATGTGAGTCTAATAACGATTGCATGTTTTGATGATTGCACATGAAACACCAATGATGTCTCGTCTTGTATTACTATCTCTTTTTAATATTCTTTTGTACACACTGTAATTAATGTTCTTCTCTTTTTAAGCTGCCTTAGGCTATTGAAATGAAGTTTTAAATATATCATTATGCGATATTGTTGCCACTTAAGTAAATGAGGAAGAACTCGAAACAAAGTTATTTACCTTGTATCTATTCCTTTTGTTCTTTGCAAAATAAAATATGTTTTCAGTCAAATCCTCGAAACTCAGTATCAGTAATAACTAAAGTGTTGGATTCTAACAAGTCTTAACGAGTCGTGTAGTGTCCATCTGGCTATAATTTGTAGCAAAAAGAAACAGACATTTATTTAGAAGTCTTGATTTTATGTTGTTGGTTGCACACAAACACGAAGGTTTCTTTACGTGTTTCACACTTTATATCCCCCCCCCCCCCAAAAAAAAAGAGAGAAAGAAATATTATTTTTAAAATTCAATAAAAAATTGTCTCTTCAACTTTGTCACTTCATATTAAAATACACATGCACGTTATTAAGTAATCACATACCAACAAATTCATGAACATAGCTACAGTAGGTGTGTGCTGTCAGCGACTATATACCTTTAAATTACTGAATGTTTTCCTCACACCCACACATTTTTTTTAAAAACAAAGCAACAAAAAAATCAACAATAATCCACACACACAAAAAAACAACAATAACACAACAACAAATAATAATATTGATAATAATAATATTGATAATAACAAAATATCAACTGCTGGGTATCAAACGTAAAACCCTAGTTGTTATATTGACTTTGTTTTTCATCCTCGGACTAAGTTTCTTAAAGATTGGAATTATTAAATATCATGCTGCATCACCCACTTAGTCTATTTGAATATTCCAGTCTCCTTTTAACATCACAACATTGTGGGTGACAATTATCTGTCATATCTCACAGGAAAGCTGTTTGCATGCAGTACTTTCGGTTGCGCACACTCTGTGAGACTGTGAGGTCATTAGGTAACGTCTTACACAGGCTATTTCAGGCACATAGTGTGGGTGCCGATCCTGTTTACAACCACCCAGGGAACATCTTAAAATAATGGTAAGGCAGAGTACACCAAGGCTGTGTATTAAAGAAATAAAAATGTGGCTTTATAAGGTCGCCATTTTAAACATACATTTATTAATTTAATCATATTAAATCAGGACATGTATATTAATGTCTCAATGGCCGTGTTTCACTAGAGTTCCTTATTTAGACCTCAATAACTTTATGAAAGATGAAAAGACTTGCTTGATGTGCAGTCGGTTTAGGATCGCTGCCAGTCGGTAGATCCATTGTGCTATTTCTCGGTATTTCCGGTACACCAAGACTGGTATATCAAAGGCCGTGGTGTGTGCTATCCTGTTTGTGGCATGCTGCGTATAAAATATCCCTTGCTGCTAATCGGAAAGAGTAGTTTCCTCTCTAATTATCTTTTTAGTCCTTTACCATAATTATGTCTCACGACATATAACCGTAATGAAAATGTGTTGAGTGCGTCGTTAAACAAATCATTCCTTCATTCGTAATAGAACATTTGATACATCCAGTATGACATTTTAAAAATTGTATTTCAGTTTGTAAAACGTTTGTTTTGGACCAGGGAGGCAAATAACCCTGTGACTTTAATCCCTTTTTCAATGTCTATTCGCTGTGGGTTTTATTCATTAACCTTTCGTATGGAAATTTCCAGCCGAAACGAGCAGACCATTTTATTTTGTTATCTCGAACACAATAGGGAATTAATTCGACACGACGACAGTGAATGGATATACTTTTTAATCACATGATTGTAACATGACTCCGAATGTGTTAATATGTTAATAGCAGGAGAAGATAATATAAAAGTTTTTTATTCACACTGTTTAATATAATCAGTGGCAGGTATGTATAAAACACGTGGCACGTGGTGAGTGTGACGCATAGGCCAGTGTGTTAGAGGAGAAACCAGCTACCACTTCATAGGCTATTCTTTGAGATTAGTGAAATGAAGTTGCTTTAACGAAATATATATACATGTAGTATATATGACCTGACATGCACATGCATATCAAAATATGTAATATTTTTACCATTCACCAGCTTCTAAGCTGTCAGATATGTAAAGTCTAACATGTTGGATATAAACATGAGACTAAATTATCATGCATTTGATCATCACCACCATCATCATCATCATCATCACCATCATTAACAACAGCATCATCATCATCATTAACATCATCATCATCGTCAAGAAAGTATACAACATTTAATTATATAATATATGGCAGTATGTTTAACATAAGATATATTCCCCTAGGGTATTAAATTCACCTTGACCCGGTGAAAAGCCTCGCATGTCTCAGTGACCCAGAGAGCTATACCATACCAGCTGGACCTTCGGCCTCTGCCAGGGACTCCTAAGCTGGATTGGTTGATGGGTAAAGTCTAGACTGATATGGACTCCTTTTTTTTTACTAGTATGGACCAAAATGTGATGTAAGACTGAATGTTGAAGTCGAATGTACTGAGTTGCAAAGTGTAGTCTAATACAGCGCAATACCATCCATCAACAGCGTGGATGACCATAATTCTGGACAATAAAAAAGATGTATGTCGTATTATGGTCCAGAAATAATATTCAGCAAATGTTCTTCTGTTAAGTGTTTAAATCGTAGGTGATCTATGTACATTCTGAAGCATTTCTATCGGTTTTTTTCTGTCGGTTTTTTTTTTCTTCTGTAGTTTCTGATTGTTGGCACAGAATGGGGATGGTAATGGCATCCAACATCTCTACTTTAGCTTTGTCAATCCTCACAGTTGTCCAATACAATGTTTCCTCTCTCCCCCCCCCCCCCCCCCCCGAGCTATTGTAGTTTTATTTTGCATTATCATCATGTTGTTTTATCGAAAAATTAAGACATTTGGTATAATGCTACAATCTTAAAGAGTTGTATGCTATTTTTGACATTCATTTCCTTGAAACACTTCCACAGCATGCGAGTGTTTGGGGAAAATCACTTCTGCCAAGGGCAATGCACCGATATCACGCTCTATTTACAGCTCATGCGTGTCCAGGTATTAGCACAACAATAATATACATCAAATGAACCGAATATAGCCTTTGGCATATTCACTCTTCAAGCGTGAAAAGTCTTCTTCACTGGGTCAAAGTATGTCTAGGTCAAACAGGTACTGGTGATGTCATTTTGATTCCCCAGTAATCCTTTTTCGAGCGTCAAGGGACTTAACCCAGTTTTTCTTACATGTAAGCCTTGGGCTGGTGATTTCTTGAGTGTTTCAATCTCTGATATATATATATATCACAACTCTTTGGACAAAATAATAATAATAATAATTGATACAACTGATTACATACTGCATGTTTTCTTTGATGATGATAATGATCATGACGACGACGGTGATGAAGTCCATTATCATCATCATCATCATCATCATCATCATCATGTAACTTAGTTTCGTATTTATGTCCCAACTAAGGTTCAAGCACGGTTTCCTGAACCAACAGCTTCATAACCTGGACTGTCAGACCAGATCGGAGTTCAGCTAGACCAAACAGAAAAACTTTCACTGTACTGGTGTATACTAAATAACTACCTCAAGGACCAGTCAAAACGTTCACGAACGCTAGCGTCGTTCGATGTCGCTGAACACGGGGTCGGGCTGTTATGAATGGGAAAAACCATACCAAGCTTAAAATGATTTGGTGGTGGGTAATAACGTTACAAGAATCTGGGAAGAGTACTTAAGGGTTTTCTCTAACAGGCAGGTCCCATTTCCCAGAAATGTGACATGTGCGAGCATTTCTTTTTTAGGATTTGGTCCAACGTAGATTTTCAACCTAATTTAAGGATGCTGAATAATACAAACTCCACAAAAATGTTAGGCATCTGAGAAATTACGTTTTATGGTTCAAAATGGCCGTAATGGCCAGAAATGTGATATGCTCGCGCATTTTTTAGTATTTGGTCCAACATATAATTTTAACCTAATTTGGGATGCTGTATCCCCCCCAAAAATGTTGGGCTTCTGAGAAATGGCGGAAAATTGTCTAATAAAAAGTATGTAATTTGTACCCCAGTAGCTAGACAAAAATGGGAGCTATTCGAATTTTGATAAGATCGAAACTGTCTCCAGGTCTCCCCTTCACTTTAGAATTCGGCTTCCATCACATACACTTTTCTTGAAGAAAAGAACCAAGCAGTATTTTTAAATGTTCATTTCCATTAGACATAATTGCATATTCCATGGTCTTGGACATACCAATTGCAGACCATTTGGTCCTAAAATAACTCAACAGTTCCGCTGAAGGAGATTGGTCTAAGAACAATCACAGCTCAGACGAGAAATCTACCATTGATCTTCATCCCGTTCTACAATGTGCTCTAGTGGTGTCGTTAAACAAAAACAAACTTCAACTTTATTATACTCTTCAGTTTCTTTCATGGGAGAACGTTTGTGAAAGCTTCTCTGATTTTGGCATTTGCTTTGCTAAGAAAACCTTTTTTCATTTGCAAAAAAACTCATATTGAATGCGTGCAGAATATTAAGAAAATATACTGTACTAAAAAAAAAAAAAAAACCCGCGAATTTGTCTTCTTTTTTTCCTGACACAATTAACTATGTAAACAGAGCCTAAAATGTTCGCAAAACACTGGTAGTTAGTTTTATTACACACAAAAACAAATGGGATTTAAACTGAATAATTTTAAATAAATTAAACAAAAATTAATTAATACATTGTATTTTAAAATTGCGTTTCTTTTTGCTGTTCAGTATATGTTCAAGCCATGGCAAAATGTATTTTGGAAAACTTTACGAGTTTTATTGCATAGTTCGTTTTTATTTTTTCTTATACAATTCAGACTCCGTTCTTATAAATGTTTAAAATCTAAATTCAGGACTTCAGCGAAATCTTCAGACTTAATCTACAGGCCATTTGTATCGACGAGACTGTTTTAAAGCCTGTAGTCTAGACTTTAATCATTTTATACCCACAGCGCCGGGATTCATATACCGATGGTAAAAAATAAGGTAGCGAACAAATGGTAACAACAAATAATGACTGCATCCCAAACCCTCAATCCATAGTGTCAGGTAGTTTATTCGACACAACTGACAGTGAATCTCACATTACAATGTTGCGTGGAGAGAAAACCTACTGACGTCACACTATGGGCTAATCTATCTGTTAGACAGGGTTTCACGAGTGCATGTCATCCGAGCTGTACTTATTATAACGAGTTCTTTCCGGTGCTAGTTTTGATTTAGTAAACTTGTCTTTTGGTGGTGCCAGAGGGATGACATCCCCAGTAAAGGATCTCCTCGACAGTGGCTGTCCTCCTAGAGAAGAATGAATGAATGAATGAATGTTTAACGACACCCCAGCACGAAAAATACATCGGCTATTGGGTGTCAAACTATGGTAATGCAAATAAATAAAGTGATGATCAACATCAATATAAAAATTCAAAAACAGTGTAAAGAACTGTGCAAAAACACAAATATCACAGAATTTTACGGATACTGAATATTACTCAAAACTTCAATTTTGTGCTGTATTGGCCATTCTCAAAGAGAATGTTACACCCCTGCACCACGGTGAGGTTACAGCACACGCGGGGGTCCTAGAGAAGAGGCACTAGATAAGAGACTCATAGCATCAACGACTACTTTGCCAAATGCTTATTCGGCCCTGACCATGTATTACGGTTTTGTCATTCAGATTTGAGTATAAGCAAGGGATTTTTTATATGCACCATCCCACAGACAGGGTAGTTCATACCACGGCCTTTGTTACACCAGTTCTGAATGGGCCAGTCGACAGGGATCTATCTTTGATTGACCGCGCATCAAGAAAGCGCGGTTCCTATGGGATACGTCCCACACACATTAGTTGAATAGAAGCATAGTCCCGATTTCAATATCACCATGAAACAGGATCTACGTCAGTGGGTTATGGGTACTACAATCGACCACTCTCGGCCGTACGATTGAAAATTATCTGTTCCAACAGTGCCAAACAAACAGTATACCAAAACACGTGGTATGTGCTGTCATGTCTTTAGAATAGTACATGTGTATATATATTTTAATCCTTTTCCTAGTTTTGGTCGTAGCCTGTTTGTTTCCCTCTCTATCACAGGTACACCCAACCAATAACGCCGAATGTGCTATAGTTATGTTATATAATAACGAGTACTCTTCTATATATGTAACTATAGTATTAGTACTTGGGGTTTCTGTTTGGGGGCACCTGTGCTCTCTAGATCAAGTGGTTACAATAAGCTCACCCTGATAGTAACAGACGTAGTTTTAAAATGTGCTGGGGTGTCATTCAGAAAATATAATTTTGTTCCTTTCCTTTCCATGTATTTTTCGTAGTAAACATTAAAAATTTATTAAAGGCGCGTTACAATTTTATATTAACGACTTGTAGTAGGCTCAAATCATAACGTGTCAACCCCGAAGTCCAGCTTAAAGACCGATACAGGATATGTTCCAGTGTGGCGACAATTTGGTATTCATGGTTTTAAAATTAAAGTTTGTTTTATCTAACGACACTAGAAATTATGACGTAGTCTTAAAGGAAACCCGCTACATTTTGTTATCAGCGGCAAGGAATCTTGTATATGCATTCTTCCATATGCCGACCGGCCTCGGTGGCGTCGTGGCAGGCCATCGGTCTACAGGCTGGTAGGTACTGGGTTCGGATCCCAGTCGAGGCATGGGATTTTTAATCGAGATACCGACTCCAAACCCTGAGTGAGTGCTCCGCAAGGCTCAGTGGGTAGGTGTAAACCACTTGCACCGACCAGTGATCCATAACTGGTTCAACAAAGGCCATGGTTTGTGCTATCCTGCCTGTGGGAAGCGCAAATAAAAGATCCCTTGTTGCCTGTCGTAAAAAGAGTAGCCTATGTGGCGACAGTGGGTTTCCTCTCAAAACAGTGTCAGAATGACCATATGTTTGACGTCCAATAGCCGATGATAAGATAAAAAATCAATGTGCTCTAGCGGCGTCGTTAAATAAAACAAACTTTACTTTTCTTCCATATGCCAGACAAGACATACGGTGACCTTTCATATAGCAATCGTAGAGCACTGATTTGAAAAACCTCAGTCATATCTGGTGTCCACCAGATGCGTTCAATCCTACAACCAAAGCACGTCGGAGGAGTGCTCTACCAGCTGAGCTAGATCCTGCCCCTTTTACTGCTTGTAAAGTTTAAAATTTAAAGTTTGTTTTATTTATTAAATGTCGGCTATTGGATGTCAAACATTTGGTAATTTTAACATATACTTGTAGTCTTAGAGAGAAAACTCACTATATTTTTCGTTAGTAGCAAGGGATCTTTTATATGCACCATCCCACAGACAGGATAGCACATACCACAACCTTTGATATACCAGTCGTGGTGCACTGGCTGGAACGAGAAATAGCCCAATGGGTCCACCGGAGGATGGATCCTAGACCGACCAAACATCAGGCGAACGCTTTATCACAGGGCTAATTTACTAATTTTGTCACGAGTTGGCTATATACTATCATGCTTTAAA